>NC_142803.1:46077874-46332874 GCF_049724085.1 Artemia sp. Qi Xiang Cuo
TATTATGGTTTGCAAGATACGTGCGGGAGGGGAAAGAAGTTGCTAAAGTGATTTAAACTGATTTTTTTTTTTAAAACAGGACCAGCTACGCAATTTGATGGGGGGTTTGTGTGGTGCGATAAACATCCCTCAACCCCTCCCCCAGGTATGGATGGGGGATGGTTAAACACCACCTCCCTGCACAACTCGTGGGTGTATCCACGATTTTCTCTTCATTTACTGTCGTAGTACGTTCTTTCAGGAGGAAGGTTTCTCGCTCAGAAACTCAGAAACTGCATTTGATTCTTAAGTTCAGAGTCGCTTTTTTATTCTGTATTTTAGAGCAGCTTCCTTAGTTCTTTCTTTTAAAATTTTAAAACATTATCTGGGAAATCTCGTAGTTTTATTTTCTCCATTTATTTCTTTTTGATAAGACTTTTTTCGTTTCTTGATTGGTTTTATTGCGGCTAGAGGTCACGTGTCATATTTTTCAGAAGTGTTTTTCTACTGAAAAATACTTAACTTTCAATTCAAAATCCCTCCTCCGATGAAAAATCCCACCCCCCTCCCTTTTCAATTGAGTACATTAATTTTAATGAAAATAAATGTATTTTCCTTCTAGTATTAAATTTACAAAAACAGAAATAGTATATTATGGTTTGCAAGATGCGTGCGGGAGGGGAAAGCGGTTGCAAAATGGAAGTAAACTTCTTTTATTTTTTAAAAAAGGACAAGCCTCGAAGGTTTATTTAGATTCTGTTGGGTAAGAGAGACATCCCTCCACCCTCTCCCCCAGAACTCGATGGGGGAGGGTTCACGCCTCTGCGTCTCTTACCACGCTTGTTCCTCACATGCGTTATCGTAAGGTCATGTCTTAGAACGATCGTTATTTCTGAGGGGTACTAGCCCAAAAACTGAATTTGAATCTTGATTCCGGATTCGCGTGTGTATACTGTAATTTCGAGCATCTTCATTATTTGTTTCTTTTGAAATTTTAAAAAATTATTAGGGACCTCTCGTAGTTTTCATCTCCAAAGTATAATCACCTACGGAACAAGTACTGACAAAACTCTCCAAAAGTGACCCCGCGTACCTCAGCGCCTCTAGACGCAAAATGTTGTACTACTTAATCGCTCCGAGCCAAAGTACTTTGTTCTGGTCAATAATTATGCTAGAGCGTGATTCAGGCGCCGAGTGACCGAGATGAATTGTGTAACTATGGTTTTTAGTTGCCAGGTTCGCATGGGTTTACAAAGGGTCACTTTTTTTGTGTGGGGAGGATAAGTTTTGTCAGTACTTGTTCTGTAGATGATTATACTCTGATCATCTCAGTTATCATTCGTCGTTCAAAGCGAAAGGACCTGTGTGTGATTTGTATTACATTATCTAAAACCTGTTACCTACAAAAGCGCAGTGACCTATTGAATGAAATTGGATATGATTTGTTGGACATAATTAATGAATAATGAACTTGATATTGAATGAAATTGGATACAATTTTTTGGGATATTTGGACGGATGAACCGATCATAAGGTGATTCATAAGCTCACGTTGACCTACCTATTCAAAGTTAAGTGTAGTTTTTTGTCTATTTGATAATACATTTCAAAGAGGACAGATTTTTAAAAATGTCCTTTAAATTATTGTATTTGTGACAGAAGTAAACTCATCGACAGTGTAGGGGTAGGATGTTCTGGACCTTCGAAGTATCTACACCTCTCCCCCATCAATTGATGGGGGAGGAGTACACCCCCTCCCCTACCACCGCGCGTTTACCTCACCTGCTGCCGCCTAATTACATACATTCTAACTCTCTGTAATGAGTAGGAGTGCTAGCCCAGAAACTCAGAAACTGAATTTGATTCTTGATTCCGGATTCGCTTCTTTATTCTGTAATTTCGAGCAGCTTCCTTATTTCTTTCTTTTAAAATTTTTAAACATTATCGGGGACATCTCCTAGTTTTCTTTTCTCCATTTCTTTCCTTGTGATCAGCCTTTTTTCTTTTTTTGATTTTTATTATTGCGGCTCGAGGGCAATTGGCATATTTTTCGGAAATGTTTTTTTACTGAAAAATACTTAACTTTCAATTCAAAATCCCTCCTCTGATGAACGAGGCTATGATCATGTATTTGTAATTTTATTAGCTGTGCCTCTCTATGAATAAACTTGAACCGGTATCGCCAGCCTTCAAACTGATTCATTTAGTTGGTGTTTTTCATAATTAAACAACGATCTATTTAATCATGAAATATTTTAGAACTTTTGTATTTAGTAAGCAGAATATGACGAATCGAACATTTGGAGACATATACCATCGAAATTAAATAAAATCTAGAACTAAACTTCGTAAAATAGACTTTCGAGCGTAGAGCATTAGCTTCGATAGCCCTGAAAAGGGCTGTTTGGTAGTATATGATAACCAATTCTGGAAATTAATTTTTTGCTGCTTTATTGTCTACTGTCTTTTTAGATGCCACTTTCTTGGCGGGAGCCTTTTTGCTAGGCAACGTTACCGTCGGGGGTGTCGGGTACTGGGAAGAGACTGCTTCTTTGGAAACAGTGAGTGTCTTGTAAACGTTTTATTTTTTCTAGCTTCCATAAATAGTTTTTTCAAACTTTTTGTATGAAGTTTACATTTTAAATGTAGGTGATTCTGTTTTCGTTTCAGTGAACTACTGATCTTTACAGAAATGGGTATTACGACATTGGAAGGATTTTCTGTAAAGAACGTACCAGTAAAGCCTTACACTTCTTGTTAAATATAACTACCGACTGAAATGCAACGCTTCAAAGCAGTCTTAATGTTCATATTTTACCAGATTGAATATTTGTCATACAGAGAATTGTCATTGAAATACATTTTTCTAGATTGTCTTCGAGAGACCATGTTATCTTCTAGTTGAGTAACGTAGGTTTTGACCATAACCTGGTATTGTTTGGTTTGTGCTGGTGTTTTGGTCTGTTTATTACAGGTAGGTTTTTGGTGCCTTGGCTGGTGAAGAAATGCTGCTGTACTATGCAGATATCGGAGATATTTCAGCTTAAAATTAAGACTGTTCTAAGTAATCTCAGGTGAATCTTGGTCACTAATGCGACTCCCCTTGAAGTGAAGTCTTAAATTCAAAGTTGTACAATCAAAGTCCCCGAACCCACCGGACCTGGGTTAACATTCTCTCTGCGTGCGAGCTAAGGACTGTGGGCAGCGCGATTGTTGGTTTTCACTGCCTTTAGTCTCATATTTCAGGATGAGTTGGGATTTTGAGGAATAAAACATATGTGAGATGATATGAATGTTCTTTTTTTATACTTACATATCTTTGTCATTGATTTATCATTGATAATTTTACAAAAAATGAGCAGTGAATAGTGAAAATCCGTCAAAACTAGTTTTCAATCCTAAAAAACACCTTTTTACTAGCAATTTACATCCTCGACGTCCACTTTTTATTTTTTACCAGTAAAATTCAGTACGCGCAATCTCTCCACCCCTCACATCTCAAGGGCGGATTAAATGGTACAACCCCTTCCCCTCTTACCAAACGGGGAACTCACAGGCGGCCTCTTCATGGGATTTCGTCTAACATTCGTTCTGTATGCTTGGTTTTCGCCCATAAACTCAGAAACTGAATTTGATTCTTGATTCCGGATTCGCTTCTTTATTCTGTAATTTCGAGCAGCTTCCTTATTTCTTTCTTTTTAACTTTTCAAACATTCTTGGGGACATCTCGTAGTTTTCTTTTTGCCATTTCTTTCCTTGTGATCAGCCTTCTTTCGTTTCTTGATTGTTTTTAACGCGGCTCGAGGGCAATGGGCATATTCCTAGGAAGTATTTGTCTACTGGAGAATGCTTAACTTTACATTCAAAATCCCTCCTCCGATGAAAAATCCCACCCCCCGCCCCCCTCCCATTTCAATTGATGTTATGGGTCTTAATAATATTGCTGTAGGCTAAGCGGCTGTTAACAGTGCACGTCAAACTGTGACTCGGTTTCTTCGTTTTACCATAAATGGAATCTTTCAGCATGAATCTTTCAGCTTATATATTAAAAAGTACTTTGGTATTAATAACATAAGACTAATAATATCAAAGATTATTATAGCGAACTAAATGATATAATTTAACACAACCAGCCAACCCAATAAACCTACAAATAGAAAATTAAATGGAAAATTTAATATTCTCCTAATCACGTTTAAATGGAATTGATTAAAATTTATATTTCATAAAATACAATATCTTTTGGTATAACAAAATAAAATAAATTTCTAAAGGTCAGACACGTTTTTGTATGGTGATCACGTATTTTTCTTCTCCATTTTACGGGAGGTTTTTTGACAACGAGTTATTTATTCACCACGTGAGTTCGGGCAAAGTTACATTACAGCACCATAGATTTAATTCCGCACCCTCCCATACTTGACACTATGGTAGGAGGGGGGGGCCCCTCCTAGGGCTATGCAAGTATCCCAATTGATCTTTAATTAAATACAGCACCAAATGAATTGTAAAACAAAACAGGGTTCGTTCGAGAGTGAAAGAGTTAGAAATAACCCCATTTGCGAAAAAACATGATACGAGTAGGCTATTCCTCAATATCTGTCATCTGTTTAACACAAAATCAATCACTTTAACTAATAAACCAAATATTATGAAACAATTTACAGTTGAATTGACAAATGACGCTTTATCGGATGCCGTTCCTGACGAGTTTATAGAAATGTTAAATGAAGCCTCGACGAAACCTAATCATCAAATGAAGAGCGTTTACACCCCATATATATACACGCTTGAGGTCGCGAAAGATTTTTTTGTGATAGGTCCTTAAGCAGCCGTTTTGATTCTATATTGCGATAGAGGTCGATCACATGTCCCTTTTAGAATTGGATAAAAAGTGCACAATACTTGTTTGATTGAGGGAAAAGGTATTATTCAAATATTAAGAGATGGAGGGAAAACAAAATAGGAGACAATATTTATTATTTTTACTAGAAAAAAGTAACTTTGGTTAATATTAGGATCTAACAAACCCCTATTTTGTTGAGTTGCTAAATGTGCAATAAACAGGTAGAGATTTCCACCGGTCCATCTTTTTAAGATATCACAGAAAAAATAAATGGTATAACAGAAGGTTTAAAAAAAGAAACAAAAAACAAAGAAACTGTTCATTTGATATAGGTTCCACTGTGTGGCATAATTTTTCCAACAGAAGTTGAGCAGTTTGTTTGATAAATTATATATTGAAATAAAGGAAATAAATACAATTAAAATGAATAGTGATAGCGCAATCTATATTCTATAATAACAAAAAAAACCATACAAATGGATTATAAAACTTAAATAACGTTAGATATGAAAACTACTAGAGGTTCCCCCGAAGTTGTGAAAAGTTTAAAAGAAAAAAATACGGACGCTGCTCGAAATTACAGAATAAAGAAGCGAATCCGGAATCAAGAATCAAATTCAGTTTCTGAGTTTCTGAGCTAGCAACCCTCCTCCTGAAATAACTTGCTACGAAAGGAAATTGATATGAAGCCTGGTAGACCCCATCGCTTGGAGAGGGGAAGGGGGTTTACCACTCCATTATAAATTGATGGGGGAGGGGTGGAGAGATGGCTATCGTACAAAACCGACCATACAGACACGGGCGAGGCGTGTCATTCTGTAAGAAAAACAAGCATTGTTATTACATTGTTAACCTGCTTTCACCTTCCACACTCATTTCGCACACAATATGACACTATTACCTTTTTTATTAATTTCAAACTAGAAGGCAAATACATTTAAAGAAATTCAAATTCAAGTCCTCAATTGAAAAGGGTGGGGGGCGGGGGGTTGTCGGGGTCCTCGGCGGGGGGAGTTTTTAGGGACAGGTCATTATTTTTCAGTAGAAAAACACTTCCGAGGAATATGCAATGTGCCCTTTAGCCGCAATAAAAAAAATCATGACCCTAAAGAAGGCTGATAACAAATAGATAATTTTAGAAAATAAAACTACGAGATTTTCCAAAGAATGTCTAAAAAGTTTAAAATAAATAAATACGGACGCTGCTCGAAAATACAGAATAAAGAAGCGAATCCGGAATCAAGAATCAAATTCAGTGCCTGAGTTTCTGAGCTAGCAACCCTCCTCCTGAAATTACTTGCTACGAAAGGAAATGGATATGCAGCCTTTGATGCCCCATCGCTTGGAGAGGGGTGTACCCCTCCCCCATCAATTGATTGGGGAGGGGAGTAGAAGTGACCCTATAACTCCGAACAGTACACCAAATATGGGCATAGAGTCATTAGGGAGAACACGTGGTTAATGGGGTCAATGACCTCTTTTTCCAAGGTCGATGTTGTTGTTGTTGTAAGTGCACGCTCTTAGCGAATGTCAAGGTCAATGTTGTTGTTGTTGTTCGCGTCAAATGTTAAGAGGGTCACGGAAATAATTAGATCACACTGGTAAGTCTCGGCCCAGATGCAGGCTTTGTTTAGATATGTGTGGTTGCTGGAACGTAAAGAAAAGCGGGTTCTCGCGATTTGAATTATTCTGGCACTAGAATTCAAAGTTATGAGAAGAAGAACAGTTTTGACTATACACTGTTGAAGAAATATTTACGAGGATAAGGAGTGGAATGTTTAAATTCGTATAAGTTGATAGTGGGGTTGATGATAATAGAACAAGAGCACCAAACATTGCGGTTGAAATCACGAAAAGATCAAATCTTTGTCTGGAATGGGATGCAGTATATGCAAGATACGTGATATCCTTGAGCAAATTTAAAATGGAGGATCAATTATGTTTTGCCGCTAAAGTTGATATAGCACATGTGAATAGCCTTCAATGTGCTTTAAGTGCGATAGTGAAACATATCGAGGACGGTAAACAGTATCGCTGTTTTTATTTGCTCTATATTATTTTTGTTGTTGTAATTATTCATTAAAGATATCTAGGAATCAAAATTTTCTCCTATATTGTCTCGGTAGAGCGCACGACCTGTTCCTAGTATCAAGTCAGCACTCGAAGTAACACAGTTTAAAAATTACTGCATTTGAGAAAGAAAGGATTATATCAAATCCAGTGTTTATTGAAAAACATTTGATTTTGGATGATGTTTTTCTCAGGTTATATCTTCAAATAGGGATATTCTCTTTTGGGGGACCACTTGTCAATATAATGAGGATTGATTCTCACCCATTGGACTATTGTATGAAACTTTTAAAATGTGATTCAAATGCTTATAGTCAATTTATTGATATATTAATTGGAACAAATCATAATCATATAGTGGATATACTTTTGAAAATATTGCCAATGGATTCAATGTAGATGGCCCCCCCCATCCTTCGAAAGAGGTAACGTCACAGAGCTACTCCTCTCCCCCAGTTCCCTCGCATTGAATTTATAGAACGAAGACGATCAGTTTCGTGTTTGCTGTGAGTGAGTTGACATCGGAAACCGAAAAATGTTCTATATATATCCATTGTGCATGCACACTCTTGGTAGTTGGAATCAATGTGAGAATTGTACAATTATTGATGACTATAGTGAAAAGTGTAAATTATGTAATCCTTGTAAATTACATAGAGGCTATGCAGTACAAATTAAAGGATGTAATTCATGCCTTGAGGAGGTGTGTGACTCTCACCCTAGCGGGCACCTCTGCTCCAATTGTCACAATGATAAATGTGATCAGTGGGAGAATACTTACCCCGCTATGATTGGAAAGAACCCCAAACGTGATTTTAGTTTATTTCTACGAGAGTGGTATCGTCGTGGATTTAAATTATTCTGAGAAGAGGAATATGGTCCACGATTCATCTGTTGGGGTAACAAAACGATTTGATTCTACGTCACAGTTGTGACTACACTACCTATTATGACTATAAACCAAGTGATTTTTATTTGGCTGTGACGGAATGTGATTCACCACTTGAAAACACTGTATGTGATATTGCTTCAAATAGACAGTTTGAAACTCGTGAATTTCATAATATGAATGCAAATAGTATCATTGACTATACAAAGAGATATGACAAGATTGAAGTTACCTTGTACTCTAGAAAATCTGACCCTGACTTTGCAGTCGATCAAGATCAATATTTAGTGAATCCTAATGATTTACCGACATAAGTGGCATACGACAGTTGACTTTACACCGAAGAAGAAGAAATCGATAGTGTATATTTAAAGACATTGTTGTATATATATATATATGCATTTTATTAATAAACAAATTCACAAACATTTTTTATGAACTTTACTCGTAGGGAACTGAAATCAATACTATATATGTCTGAGAGGATATTTTCCACTAGAAAGTCATTCAGACGTGGATTGTCAACATAATTGTGGAGAAACTGCTTGTAATGCAATACGGGTAAAAATAAAGAATTCATACAAATTTTCAACTAGCTAAGGGTGAGTGTTTTAAATATGAGCCATTCTGTTGAGAAAACACACAAAGTTAGAAAAAATTCAAAATAATCGTTTATTACCTCTGCAATACGGGTAAAAATAAAGAATTCATACATATTTTCAACGAGCTAAGGGTGAGTGTTTTAAATATGAGCCATTCTATTGTGATAACACACAAAAGGTTGAAAAAATGCAGAATGTTCCTTTAGTACCTCTGCATAACGGGTAAAAATGAAGAATTCATACGAATTTTCAACTAGCTAAAGGTTAAATATTTTAAATATGAGCCATTCTATTGCATAAACACACAAAAGTTAGAAAAAATGCAAAATTTTCCTGTATTACCTCTGCAATACGGCTAAAAATCATGAATTCATACAACTATACAACTATCTAATTCTAATTGTTTTAAATAAGAGCCAGTCTGTTGCGAAAACACACAAAAATAATAAAAAATACAAAATATTCCTTTATTACCTCTGCAAAACGGCTAAAAATGAAGAATTCATACACATTTTCAACTAGCTAAGGGTAAGTGTTTTAAATATGAGCCATTCTGTTGCGAAAACACACAAAAGTTATAATATAAGCATCAGGTTCAGTTATGTACTATTCTTTATTTGTATTTCTTTATTATTCATAATACTTTTCAACTTGCTAAGTGATTATGGTTTTACTGTGAGCCTTTATATTGCGTAAAAACACAAAAGTTAGAAAAAATACAAAATGTTCCTTTATTACCTATGCAATACTGCTAAAAATGAAGAATTCATACACATTTTCAACTAGCTAAGGGTAAGTGTTTTAAATATGAGCCATTCTGTTGCGAAAACACACAAAAGTTAGAAAAAATACAAAATATTCCTTTATTACCTCTGCAAAACGGCTAAAAATGAAGAATTCATACACATTTTCAACTAGCTAAGGGTAAGAGTTTTAAATATGAGCCATTCTGTTGCGAAAACACACAAAAGTTAGAAAAAATACAAAATATTCCTTTATTACCTCTGCAATACGGCTAAAAATGAAGAATTCATACACATTTTCAACTAGCTAAGGGTAAGTGTTTTAAATATGAGCCATTCTATTGCGAATACAAACAAAAGTTAGAAAAAATACAAAATAGTCCTTTATTACCTCTGAAATATGGCTAAAAATGAAAAATTCATACACATTTTCAACTAGCTAAGGGTAAGTGTTTTAAATATAGGCCATTTTGTTGCAAAAACACACAAAAGTTAGAAAAAATACAAAATGTTCCTTTATTACCTCTGCAATACGGCTAAAAATTAAAACATCATACAAAATAACAACTCGAGCAGGGGCCGAGTGGTCATTCGGAGACATTAGGTTGCTACCAAACACAAAAGTTAGAAAAAATACAAAATATTCCTTTATTACCTCTGCAAAACGGCTAAAAATGAAGAATTCATACACATTTTCAACTAGCTAAGGGTAAGTGTTTTAAATATGAGCCATTCTGTTGCGAAAACACACAAAAGTTAGAAAAAATACAAAATATTCCTTTATTACCTCTGCAAAACGGCTAAAAATGAAGAATTCATACACATTTTCAACTAGCTAAGGGTAAGTGTTTTAAATATGAGCCATTCTGTTGCGAAAACACACAAAAGTTAGAAAAAATGCAAAATATTCCTTTATTACCTCCGAAAAATGGCTAAAAATGAAGAATTCATACACATTTTCAACTAGCTAAGGGTAAGTGTTTTAAATATGAGCCATTCTGTTGTGAAAACACACAAAAGTTAGAAAAAATACAAAATGTTCCTTTATTAGCTCTACAAAACGGCTAAAAATTAAGAATTTATACACTTTTTCAACTAACTAAGGGTAAGTGTTTTAACGACGCGCCATTCTGTTGCTAAAACACACAAACCTTAGAAAAAATACAAATATTCCTTTATTACCTCTGCAAAACGGATAAAAATGAAGAATGCATACACATTTTCACCTAGCTAAAGGGTAAGTGTTTTAAATATGAGCCATTCTGTTGCGAAAACACACAAAAGTTAGAAAAAATACAAAATATTCCTTTATTACCTCTGCAAAACGGCTAAAAATGAAGAATTCATACACATTTTCAACTAGCTAAGGGTAAGTGTTTTAAATATGAGCCATTCTGTTGCGAAAACACACGAAAGTTAGAAAAAATACAAAATATTCCTTTATTACCTCTGCAATACGGCTAAAAATGAAGAATTCATACACATTTTCAACTAGCTAAGGGTAAGTGTTTTAAATATGAGCCATTCTATTGCGAAAACACACAAAAGTTAGAAAAAATACAAAATATTCCTTTATTACCTCTGCAAAACGGCTAAAAATGAAGAATTCATACACATTTTCAACTAGCTAAGTGTAAGTGTTTTTAAACTGAGCCATGCTTTTGCTAAAACACACAACAGTTATAACAAATAAAACATATGCAATATTTACATCGAAATTCCGGATAAAATTAATAAATAACAAACATTTTAAACTAGCGAAGGGTGAGTGTTTTAAATATGAGCCATCCTGATGCGAAAACACACAAAAGTTAGAAAAAATGCAAAATGTTCTTTTTTTACCTCTTCAAAACGGCTGAAAATGTATAATTCATACAAATTTTCAACTAGCTAAAGGGTGAATTTATTTTATATGGGACATTCTATTGAGAAAACACACAAAAGATAGAAAAAATACAAAAAATTAATATTTAACCTCATCACAAAGGCTCTAAATGAAGTAAACTTACACATAGACAAATATCTAAAGGGTAAATGTTTTAAATATGAGCCATTCTATTGCGAAAACACACAAAAAATAGAAAAAATGCAAAATGTTCCTTTATTACCTCTGCAATACGGCTAAAAATGAAGTATTCATACACATTCTCAACTAGCTAAAGGGTAAATGATTTAAATATGAGCCATTCTATTGCGAAAACACACAAAATTTAGAAAAAATACAAAATATTCCTTTATTACCTCTGCAAAACGGCTAAAAATGAAGAATTCATACACATTTTCAACTAGCTAAGGGTGAGTGTTTTTAATATGAGTTATTCTGTTGCGAAAACACAAATTATTTAGAGAAAATACAAAATATTCCTTTATTAAATATTAATTTCTGAAATAAAATTGGTCTTCAAAAATATATACAACAATCTATTGTTAAGATTTGTTTATATTCTACATAATAGTGGGAAAACACACAAACGATAAAAAAAATGCAAACTGACCCCCTAATTATCGGATATGAATTAAAAACATGGGAGAGTAATTTCATTATATTTTGAATTTCCCACAAGAGGACACTTTTCGAGTAAAAGTAAAGAGCTACCAGACTATACCAAAGATATGATGAAATAATAACGAATAATTGTTCAAACTTAAATTTTCTGTATTACGGGAATAGTTTATTTTCGAACCATTATATCTACCAAAGGTACAATACCTGAGTTAAACTAAGAGGTTTCAATTTCAGGAAAAAATTACATTTTGACAACATTTGACAATTTACCACATTTAAAGTTGTTTGTAGTTTCAAATTATGTTCTGTCACTCAACATCTTTTAATCATTCACAAACAATACCAAAGAAAACCACTTCCCACGGTTTATTGATTTTAAATTATTAAGAAGGCTATTATTTCATTGAAATATACATTTTACATTTTTAATTTTCATGCTTTTGATAAGTATCTTGTCGTTTTGGTGTAAATTACAGCTGAAGGCTTATCGCAAAATCACTGTTTCAAGTTTTTTCATAATTAAAGGATACGAATTAGAACCATGGGAACGTATTTTCGTCATATTTTGTTTATTTTCGTTGGAAAACACACTGAAAAGTCATATTATTGAACTCACATCAAACATTGAAAGGCTTGCATTTGAAGAACTTTTCATTATTTTCTATCTGGTCCTCTACTAGAGCATATACTGACTTTTAAAGCTATTCAAAGCTCTTAAATATACTTTCCTAAAGTTTATTTATTAACGAAATTGTGCAATCTGTTGATCTAGAACAATAATTACCTTTCTATATATCAATTAACACTCACTATACTTGCCACTTTTCACTCGCGGAGAATGGTTTCAAAACAACACTTCTTACATCGCATAGACTAAGTGTGTCAAACAAGACATCTTCAATGCAGATTATTTAATTGTTTTGTTCTATTTCGTTTCGGACATATGAGGTCATCAATAGGAAGTTATAATTTCTGTAAAACTATCAACTATTGATCAACTCTGTGATTTCACATTTCTTGTGTAATCAGAAAGAAAAAAGAAGGAAAATTGATAAAAGATATTTTGAAATATGCCCCAAAATCAGAGCTATTACAACTTAAATGACGCGAGGGGAGGGGAATCAGGTTTAAGAATATCCTGGATGTATCATTTTATATTTTCTAAGTACTCACAGAAGGACTCGTCACAGAAACATCGAAAAGGACTCATTTGATTGGGAATTAAAGTGACTAGCACTCAATTCACAGGAGGGGGCGTGAAAATTTCTAGGAACGTATTTTCAACATATTTAAATATTTACCTACGTATGCATCACTTAGGTTAGATTATATTAGGTTAGAGACAACCAAAAAGTTAGGTGTATGGTTAGGCTAGGTTAGATTATGTTAGGTTAGGTTAATTTAGGCTAGACTAGCTTAGCCTACGTACGAGAAAGAAAAGTTCTTAGGTGTGGAGCTCCCCCACCACCTCAACCATCGCTCTTAAAATCCATTGAATTAGGTTAGAGACAGACAAAAAGTTAGGTGTATGGTTAGGTTAGGTTAGATTATGTTAGGTTTGGTTAATTTAGGTTAGACTAGCTTAGCCTACGTTGCCCCCCCCCGCCCCCCCACCGCCTCAACCATCGCTCTTGAAATCCCTTGAATTAGGTTAGAGACAGACAAAAAGTTAGGTGTATGATTAGGTTAGACTATGTTAGGTTAGGTTAATTTAGGTTAGACTAGCTTAGCCTACGTACGCGCGTACGTAGGCTAAGCTAGTCTAACCTAAATTAACCTAACCTAACCTAACCATACACCTAACTTTTTGTCTGTCTCTAACCTAATTCAAGGGATTTCAAGAGCGATGGTTGAGGCGGTGGGGGAGGGGAGAGGGGGGGGCTACGTAGGCTAAGCAAGTCTAACCTAAATTAACCTAACCTAACATAATCTAACCTAACCTAACCATACACCTAACTTTTTATCTGTCTCTAACCTAATTCAAGGGATTTCAAGAGCGATGGTTGAGGTGGTGGGGGAGCTCCACACCTAAGAACTTTTCTTTCTCGTACGTAGGCTAAGCTAGTCTATCCTAAATTAACCTAACCTAACATAATCTAACCTAACCTAACCATACACCTAACTTTTTGTCTGTCTCTAACCTAATATAATCTAACATAAGTGATGCGTACGTAGGTAAATATTTAAATATGTTGAAAATACGTTCCTAGAAATTTTCACGCCCCCCTCCTGTGAATTGAGTGCTAGTCACTTTAATTCCCAATCAAATGAGTCCTTTTCAATGTTTCCCTGACGAGTCCTTCTGTGAGTACTTAGAAAATATAAAATGATACATCCAGGAGATTCTGAAACCTGATTCCCCCTCCCCTCGCGTCATTTAAGTCGTAATAGCTCTGATTTTGGAGCATATTTCAAAATATCTTTTATCAATTTTTCTTCTTTTTTCTTTCTGATTACACAAGAAATGTGAAATCACAGAGTTTATCAATATTTGATAGTTTTAGAGAAATTATCACTTCCCATTGATGCTCTCCAATGTCCAAAACAAAATAGAACGTAAGACTTAATTAATCTGCATTGAAGATGTCTCGTTTGACACAATTAGTCTATGCGATGTAAGAAGTATTGTTTTGAAACAATTCTCCGCGAGTGAAAAGTGGCAATTTTAGTGAGTGTTAATTGATATATATAAATGTAATTATTGTTCTAAATAAACAGTTTTCACAATTTCATAAATAAATAAAAGTTAGGTTATTATATTTAAGAGAGTTTAAAAGCTTTAAAAGTCAGTATATGCTGAAATAGAGGACAAGATAGAAAATAATGGAAGGTTCTTCAAATGCAAACCCGGCAATGTTTGATGTGAGTTCAATAATATGTCTTTTCAGTGTTTTTTCTAACGAAAATAAGCAAAATATGATGAAATTACGTTCCCATGGTTCTAATTCGTATCCTTTAATTATGAAGGACTTGAAACAGTGATTTTGCGATAGGCCTTCAGCTGCAATTTACACCAAAAGGGCAAGATACTTATCAAAAGCATGAAAATTAAAAATGTAAAATGTATATTTCAATGAAATAATAGTCTTCTTAATAATTTAAAATCAATACACCGTGAGAAGTGGTTTTCCTTAGTATTTTTTGTGAATGATTAAAAGAAGATGAGTGACAGAAAACATTTTGAAACTAAACAAAACTTTAAATTTTGTAAATTGTCATATGTTGTCAAAATGTAATTTTTTCCTGAAATTGAAACATCTTAGTTTAACTCAGGTATTGTATCTTTGGTAGATATAATGGTTCGAAAATAAACCAGTCCCGTAATACAGAAAATTTAAGTTTGAAGAATTATTCGTTATTATTTCATCATATCTCTGATTTAGTCTGGTAGCTCTTTACTTTAAGTTGAAAAGTGTCCTCTTGTGGGAAATGCAAAATATAATGAAATTACGTTCCCATGGTTCTAATTCATATCCTTTAATTAGGGGGTCAGGTTGCATTTTTTCTAACTTTTGTGTGTTTTCGCAACAGAATGGCTCGTATTTAAAACACTTACCCTTAGCTAGTTGAAAATGTGTATGAATTCTTCATTTTTAGCCGTTTTGCAGAGGTAATAAAGGAATATTTTGTATTTTTTCTAACTTTTGTGTGTTTTTGCAACAGAATGGCTCATATTTAAAACACTTACCCTTAGCTAGTTGAAAATGTGTATGAATTCTTCATTTTTAGCCGTTTTGCAGAGGTAATAAAGGAACATTTTGTATTTTTTCTAACTTTTGTGTGTTTTTGCAACAGAATGGCTCATATTTAAAACATTTACCCTTAGCTAGTTGAAAATGTGTATCAATTCTTCATATTTAGAAGTATTGCAGAGGTAATAAAGTAACATTTTTTATATTTTCTAACTTTTGTGTGTTTTCGCATCATATTTAAAATATTTACCCTTATCTAGTTTAAAATGTGTAAGAATTCTTAATTTTTACCAGTTTTGTATATGTAATATAGTGACATTATTCATTTTTTATAACTTTTGTGTGTTTTCGCAATAGAATGGCTGATATTTTAAACATTTACCCTTAGCTAGTTGAAAATGTGTATTAATTCTTCATTTTTAGCCGTATTGCAGAGGTAATAAATGTATTTTTTGTATTTTTTCTAACTGTTGTGTGTTTTCGCAACAGAATGGCTCATATTTAAAACACTAACCCTTAGCTAATAGAAAATGTGTAAGAATTCTTCATTTTTAGCCGTTTTGCAGAGGTAATAAAGGAATATTTTGTATTTTTTCTAACTTTTGTGTGTTTTCGCAACAGAATGGCTCATATTTAAAACACTTACCCTTAGCTAGTTGAAAATGTGTATGAATTCTTCATTTTTAGCCGTTTTGCAGAGGTAATAAAGGAATAATTTGTATTTTTTCTAACTTTTGTGTGTTTTCGCAACAGAATGGCTCATATTTAAAATACTTACCCTTAGCTTGTTGAATATGTGTACGAATTCTTAATTATTAGAAGTATTGCAGAGGTAATAAGGGAATATTTTGTATTTTCTCTAACTTTTGTGTGTTTTTGCAACAGAATGGCTCATATTTAAAACACTTACCCTTAGCTAGTTGAAAATGCGTATGAATTCATCATTTTTAGCTATATTGCAGAGGTAATAAATGATCATTTTGCATTTTTTCCAACTTTTGTGTGTTTTCGCAACAGAATGGCTCATATTTAAAACATTTACCCTTAGCTAGTTAAAAATGTGTATGAATTCTTCATTTTTAGCCGTTTTGCAGAGGTATTAAATGAATATTTTGTATATTTTCTTACTGTTGTGTGTTTTAGCAACAGACTGGCTCATATTTTTAAAACTTACCCTAAGCTAGTTGAAATTATGTATGAATTATTCATTTTTACCCGTATTGTAGAGGTAATAAAGAAATATTTTGTATTTTTTCTAACTTTTGTGTGTTTTCACAACAGAATGGCTCATATTTAAAACACTTACCCTTAGCTAGTTGAAAATGTGTATGAATTATTCATTTTTAGGCGTTTTGCAGAGGTATTTAATGTATATTTTGTATTTTTTCTAACTTTTGTGTGTTTTCGCAACAGAATGGCTAATATTTAAAAAAATTACCCTTAGCTAGTTGAAAATGTGTATGAATTCTTAATTTTTAGCCGTTTTGCCGCGGTCCTAATGGACGATTTTGTATTTTTTCTAACTTTTGTGTCTTTTCGCAACATAATGGCTCATAATTACAACTCTTACCCTTATCTAGTTGAATATGTGTATGTATTCTTAATTTTTAGCCGTTTTGGAGAGGTAATAATTGAAGATTTAGTATTTTTTCTAATTTTTGTGTGTTTTCGCAACAGAATGGCCCATATTTAAAACACTTACCCTTAGTTAGTTGAAAATGTGTATGAATTCTTCATTTTTACCCGTATTGCAGAGGTAATAAAGGAATATTTTGTATTTTTTCTAACTTTTGTGTGTTTTCGCAACAGAATGGCTCATATTTACAACACTTACCCTTAGCTAGTTCAAAATGTGTATGAATTCTTCATTTTTACCCGTATTGCAGAGGTAATAAAGGAATATTTTGTATTTTTTTTTACTTTTGTGTGTTTTCGCAACAGAATGACTCATATTTAATACACTTACCCTTCGCTTGTTGAAAATGTGTATGAATTCTTCATTTTTAGCCGTTTTGCAGAGGGAATAAGGGACTATTTTGTCTTTTTTCTAACTTTTGTGTGTTTACGCCACAGTCTGGCTCATACTTAACACTCTTACCATTAGCTAGTTGAAAATGTGTATGAATTCTTCATCTTTACCAATATTGAAGAGGTAATACAGGAATATTTTGTATTTTTTCTAACTTTTGTGTGTTTTCGCAAAATAATTGAAAATATATATAACTATAAAACTTCTCTCTTTTCATTTTTTTATTCTTTAATCTGTTTGATACTTTTGTAATATTTTCTTTATTATTTTATTTTATTTTTTATAAATTTTTTTTGTTATCGCAACAGAATGGTTAATATAAAAAACATTAACACTTAGATAGATGAAAATGTGTATTAATTCTTCATTTATACCCTTTGTTTATTTGAACTAATGTACTAATATGTTAATATACTAACTTTTGTGTGTTTTCTAAACTTAATTTATAAGATATTTTAATCTTTCAATTTTATATTTGTATATTAGTATTAATTAATCTTTTTTTGAAGTTTTTGTGAGGTAATATAGTAATATTTTGTATTTTTTCTAACTTTTGTGTGTTTTCGCAACAGAATGGCTCATATTTAAAACACTTACCCTTAGCTAGTTGAAAATGGGTATTAATTCTTTATTTTTAGCTTTTTTGAAGAGGTAATAAAGGAATATTTTGTATTTTTTCTAACTTTTTACTGTTTTATAAAAATACTTTCTCCTAATTATAAAAATAAAAAATATATAGTTGAAAATGTGTATGAATTCTTCATATCTAGCCGTATTGCAGAGGTAATAAAGGAACATTTTGCATTTTTTCTAACTTTTGTGTGTTTTCGCAATAGAATGGCTCATATTTAAAACATTTACCCTTTAGCTAGTTGAAAATGTGTATGAATTCTTCATTTTTAGCCGTTTTGCAGAGGTAATAAAGGAATATTTTGTATTTTTTCTAACTTTTGTGTGTTTTCGCAACAGAATGGCTCATATTTAAAACACTTACCCTTAGCTAGTTGAAAATGTGTATGAATTCTTCATTTTTAGCCGTTTTGCAGAGGTAATAAAGGAATATTTTGTATTTTTTCTAACTTTTGTGTGTTTTCGAAATATAATGGCTTATATTTAAAACATTTACCCTTTAGCTAGTTTAAAATGTGTATGAATTCTTCATTTTTAGCCGTATTGCAGAGGTAATAAAGGAACATTTTGCATTATTTGTAACTTTTGTGTGTTTTATCAATATAATGGTTCATATCTAAATTATTTACCCTTATATAGTTGAAAATGTGCATAAATTCTTAAATTTTATCCGTATTGCCGAGGTAATAAAGGAATATTTTGTATTTTTTCTACCTTTTGTGTGTTTATGCAACAGAATGGCACATACTTAAAACACTTAATCTTAGCTAGTTGAAAATATGAATGAATTCTTCATTTTTACACGTATTACATTACAAGCAGTTTCTCCACATTTATGTTGACAATCCACGTCTGAATGACTTTCTAGTGGAAAATATCCTCTAAGACCTATACAGTATTGATTTCAGTGCCATAAGAGTAAAGTGCTTAAAAAAAGTTTGTGAATTTGTTTATTAATAAAATGCATATATATATACAACAATGTCTTTAAATCTTCACTTTAGATTTCTTTATCTTCGAGGTATAGGCAACTGTCGTGAACCACTAATGCTGGTAAATCATTTGAATTCACTGTATATTGATCTTGATTGACTGCAAAGTCAGGGTAACATTTTCTACATTACTATGTGACTTCACTATGATCGTATCTCCGTTAGTTATGTATGATACTATCAGAGGTACGACTCTTGACTTGAAGCGTGGCAATCGGAGCGTGTATGCCTACATAAAATACTATGATTGAAAATGGTGACTAACATACGTTCACTACCCCATAAGTGAAGCTAGATTCACATTCCTTACAGTTAGCTACGCTGAAGAGGTGTCGAAGAAGCCAGCGAGTCTAATTCCCCCAATCGATTAATCGTAGACCAGATTCCTCTTCCCAGAATAATTTAAATCCACGACGATACCAATCTCGTAGAAATAAACTAAAATCACGTTTAGGATTCTTTCCAATCATAGCGGGGTAAGTATTCTCCCACTGATCACATTTATCATTGTGACAATTGGAGCAGAGGTGCCCGCTAGGGTGAGAGTCACACACCTCCTCAAGACATGAATTACATCCTTTAATTTGTACTGCATAGCCTCTATGTAATTTACAAGTATTACATAATTTACACTTTTCACTATATTCATCAATAATTGTACATTTCTCAGATTGATTCTAACTGCCAAGAGTGTACATGCACAATGGACATATATAGAACATTTTTCGGTTTCCGATGTCAACTCACTCACAGCTAAAACGAAACTGATCGTCCTTGCTCGATAAATTCAATGAGAGGGACATGGGGGAGAGGAGTAACTCTGTAACGTTACCTCTGTCGAATGATGGGGGGGGCCATCTACATTGAATCCATTGGCAATATTTTCAAAAGTATATCCACAATATGATTCTGCTTTGTTCCAATTAATATATCAATAAATTGACTATAAGCACTTGAGTCACATTTTAAAAGTTAAATACAATAGTCCAATGGGGGAGAATCACTCCTCATTATATTGTAAAGTGTTCCTTGAAAAGAGATAATCCTGAGTTTAGGAGATAACTCGAGAAAATCATAATACAAAATCAAATTTTTTTCCATCAAACACAAAATCAAAAACTAGATTTGATATAATTCTCTCTTTCTCATATTTATTCATTTTTCAATCCTTTCACTCCGACTGCTGACTATAGACTGACCCTGATTCGTTAGCCCTAACCAGAAAAGAAAGGGAACATTTTTGATTTCGAAACAATTTTATTGAATAATTACAACAACATCAATAATACAGAGCATGTACAATTAACGATACTGTTTATTGTCTTCAATATGTTTCACCAATGTACTTAAAGCACATTGAAGTCTATTCACATGTGCTATATCAACTTTAGCGGCAAAACATAATTAATCCTCCATTTTAAATTTGCTTAAGGATATCACATATCTTGCATATACTGCATCCCATTCCAGACAAAGACGTGATCCTTTCGTGATTTCAACCGCAATGTTTGGTGCTCTTGTACTATTATCATCAACTCCACTATCAACTTCTAATAGGGTAAAAATTCCACTCATCGCCATCACAAATATATATCCAAATGAGTAAAGTCAAACTGTTCTTCTTTTCATTCCTTGAATTCTATTCACAGACTAATAAAACTATAGCAAAAATCCTTTCTTTATATTCACTCCGCCACTACTATGTAAACAAGCCCTCTGATTGGCTGAGAAGGAAACACGTGATCTAACTGTTTCCGGGAAACTCATAACATTTGGCTTGAACAACAACAACAACATCGACCTTGACATTCGCTAAGAGCGTGCACTTACAACAACAACAACAAATAAATCGACCTTGGAAAAAGAGGTCATTGACCCCATTAACCACGTGTTCCCCCTAATGACTCTATGCCCATATATGGGGTGCAGTTCGGAGTTATAGGGTCACTTCTACTGAGGGGTGGAGGGATTTCTCTCTTATCCAACAGAATCTAAATAAACTTTCGAGGCTTGTCCTTTTGTAACAAATAAAAGCAGTTTACTTCCATTTTGCAACCGCTTTCACCTCATACACGAATCTTGCAAACCATAAGACACTATTTCTGTTTTTATAAATTTAATAATAGAAGGAAAATACATTTATTTTGATTAAAATACAAATTTAACACCCAAGGCTCAAGATTTGGTCTCGTTTCTTATTGATTTAGCTTATGTGTTTTTAGTTTGAGTTTTAGAATTTATTTCAATACGAATTTGCAAACGCACAAGCATCTATCTTACATTATCTGAAAGCACTTGTACTGAATTTTACTAGTAAAAAATAAAAACTGGACATCGAGGATGTAAATTCCTATTAAAAAGCGGTTTCTTAGGATTGAACACTAGTTTTGCGTATATCCACTATTATCTGCTCATTTGTTGTAATATAAGCAATTATAAATAAATGAAAAAAATATGGTATCATAGAAAAATGACATGCCTATCCTTTAACCTAGTTTTTATTTCTCAAAATCCCACATCCTCCGAAAATATGAGAGTAAAAGCATTCAAAACCAACACGCGTTCTGCCCAAAGTCCTGTGCTCGCACGCATAGAGAAATGTTAACCCGGGTACGGCGGTTCCTGGAACTATAATTCTAAAACTTTGAAAATAAGCATGCAATCGAGATTTAGTCGCATTAGTGATAGAGAGAATATTGAGAGGAATTTGAAATGTCTGAAGTTGAAGCTGAAGTGGCACCGATATCTGTGGCACCAACGTCACCTCTTCATCTTTACTTATTCCTAGCCTTAGTGACTTAGTCTTTTTAACATTAATTTCCGAACCTATAAAACTTGATTCATTTTGCTCACACTTTCATCTAGGATGCTTAAATCATCAGCGCAATCTAAGTCCAGGAGAGTTTTTCCTCCCCATTTGATTTTGTGGTCTCCCATTGCTTTTCCTGTGGTCCTTAATACAAAGTCCATCAAAATAATCCATATAAAGAGGGATGGAACACAACCCTGCTTAACTCCTGATTTAACACAAAACCAGCTGCTAACCTCATTTCCTACCTTAACCGCAGCAGTGTTATTCTCGTACATAGCACTAATCACTTTAATGTATTATCTGGTATACCATATAGGGATAAAACCTTTATTAAAGCTCTTCTATCAACAGAATTGAACGCTTGCTCATTATCTATAAAACTGAGGACCAAAGGTAGTTGACAACTCAGCCACTTCTCAATTATTAGCCTAAGAGTGAAAATTTGGTCGACACATCCTATACCTTTTTTAAAACCGCACTGTTCTTCTCTTAAAACTTTGTCTACGGCATCTATCAGTCTAAAAAGTATCATATTACTCAGTAATTTACTACTTACAGAGACCAGACTAATGCCTCGAAAATTACCACACTCACTTTTATCACCGTTCTTATAAAGTGGCTTAATTAAGGTTTTCCTAAAATCATTAGGTACTTCCCCTATTCATAATTTTCAGTAACTTATTTCTAACCTCAGAGCCGCCATATTTAAGAAATTCATTTACCACCCTATCAGCAACTGGAGCCTTATTATTTTTTAACCCTTTTTGTAATGTCGCTAATTCTTCCTCACAAAACAAATCTTCCTTTACATCCATGGTATCACAAACTTTTTCATTTTCATCTATATCTTTCCCTGCAACTCCATCTCGGTTTAGAAAATCCTCAAAATGTTCGGCCCATCTCTCTTTAGTTCTTTCCTTATCGCTAATTGTGGCCCCATTCCTATTTTTAACTGGGCCAAGTCCGGATTGACTAATCCCTCTCAATTTATTAATATGCCAGTACAATATTTTACTATTATGCCGTCTAGTTGCATCTTTCAGACCCTCGGGAATTTCATCCATGGCCTCCACTTCACACCTCCTTAGTTCACATTTTAATGCTTTCTCCTCTTTCCTTTCATTCCTTTTGTTTTCTTATTATCTATCACTCAGATAATTCTTGTGCAAGTCCTTTTACCTTTCTACTAAACATAAAGGTTTTTCACTAATATTCTTAGCTGCAGTTCTAGCTTTATTCCCTAAGACACCATCAGCAACTTCACAAATAATTTTCCTAAAATTATTCCAACCATCTTCCACATTATCAAATTTTAAACTCTCAAAATTAGTATTCAACTGTTCCTGGAAATTTTCTCTCAATTTCTCATCCTGGAGTCTTCCAACATCATAGCTTCCCGGGAGGTAGTTATCTTTCCGATACTTCAGCTTTAAATTAACCCTTGACACTACTAGATGGTTATCTTTACTTTTAACATCAATAACAGCACTCCTATATACCCTAGTACCTTGCATTGATCCTGCCAGTCTTCGGTTTTCTATAACATAATCAATAAGGTTTTCTGTCTTACCATCACGTGAATACCATGTTAACTTATGATCCATTTCATTATCAAGCACCGTATTGGTTATAACCAGATTGCTCTACCTACAAAATTGCCAAAGTCTGTATCCATTACTGTTTTCTTTTTATACACCAAGTTTGGCTAGGCTATCATACCATCTATCCCTATTTCTACCGACATGGGCACTAAAATCTCCTAGTAATCGCATTTAATCAGGACTTGCCTTATATTGCGGTATTAGGCTATCTGCCCCCAGAAAATTCCCTTTTTGGAAATTTAACTTTAAATTTCTAATCGAATGAGCACCCTCCAAGTTTCTAAGATAACCCTTTTCGTCTGAAGTGGGTGGGAAAAAATTTTGCCCCTTTTAGACTATATTTTGAAGAGAAGCTATATTTTTTGTTTTCCTTCTACAATGGGGCCCCTTAGCCCAAAGTTTCATATAAGTTTCATACCAGTCGAAGCTATTCGAGGCTTTATTGAGCCTCCTTTGTTAGAGGAAGGACTAATTTCAAAGGGACCAATCGTTTCAATAATGTTTGCACAGTAGTCCCGTCGGCCCAAAAAAATTTCGGTTGTAAGTTTCAAATTGATCATTGACAAAAAGTTTTTGTGGCGCACTTCCGGGACCCTAGCCCCTCCTCCTACTCCTACTATCCCACTTTTAAGGTTGAAAGAAAAGTTGAGATGGCTAGGACACATCGTGTAGATGAAGGACGACAGATTGTCAAAGACTACACTTTTCGGCCATCCATCTAGGGACAAACGAAAAGCTGGTAGTCCCAACATGAAGTGGGAAGAGGTCATTTGGAAGGATTTAAACGAAATTGTAACTTCATGGGAACTGGGAAGAGGAAACCATGGAATAGATTGGTATGGAGGAGGAGAGGACACAGCTGTGTTGGCCTCAATTGGCTTGGTGCTACAGTCAGTTGTTAGTAGTAGTACTAATAGTGGCAATTGTTCAATATTGATTTTCTCTCAGACCCTCAAGCTCTGCATACTTCAGAGTAATTATTTGTTTGCCCGGCAATTTTTAATTAACCGCCTGTTTTTCTTTTGTTTTTGTCTCTCATTGTGCTTGATGTATTATGATCCAATAAATAAAAAATCATATAGATTTTCATCTTCTGTATTATTTTTCAAACTTACTAATTTTAATAAAAAAAAAAAAACGTATTACCTTTGCAAATTTTTCTTTCTCTTTTTTCGCTTTCTTTTAAAATATGGAAATTTTGTCTTTTGCTCCTACTACGGCAGCCAATCTACCTAAGCAGCTGTATGGTATCTTACATCAATTAGTAAAGCCTTCCATAGAAATTGTCATATCCCACAACACACAAAATAAGATTTCATCTTTTCAGATGAAATCTTAGTTTTAGACTTCTAGGTCTCATTGGTTAGAAAATCAAATTAGATGGCGTGTACCTTATAGTTGTACTTTGAACTCGGCTTTTGTCCAAGTTTCCTTAATCACTTGCAACTTGCAAGAGCATTTTAGTCGTAATTACGTTGTCTCTTAAGAGAGTATATTAGACAGAAAAGGTTTGATTCTTAATTTTTATCTCTGTTTGGTTTTTATTGTAGTTATAGTTACAATTTGATGTTGGCAGGGGCAATCCAAGTTGAATTTCGTTTTAAGTTTGACTGACTATTCATTTGAGGTTTCAATCGCTCTTTACTTGTTTTTGAAAAACATTTTTCACGAGCGATGTTACTTTTCATGCATTGGTGTCAATTGAGGTGGAGATATTGCTTTCCCAAGATTCTACCCTCCCCCCTCCCTCACCTCTAATTTTTCGAAAATACCTTTTTTTGGTATTTCCATTGAAAAGCGTTTTTTTTCTTTCTTTTTTTTGTAGTAAAAATTGATAAAAATGTCCACCTCTAGATTTCAAAAAATAAGTTTTTGCCCTTCCCCATCTAATTTATGTGAATTGGTGCCACTGGTCTTATGTCGATTTCTTTTCACATTTTGATGGCATGATATTGTAAAATGTTAATTGCAGGAATATCTGTCATAATCAAGCTTATTCAGGACTTGGCTCATTTTTACGGTACAAGGCGTTTTCCTCCCAGAAGCAAGCTCCTTTGCTATATGAGGGACCAATCTTTTAAATAACTTTCTACATTAGTCCCCTTGGCTCAATGACTAACGGCTGTAAGATCCAAATTGCTCAAGGATAAAAATTTTGTGGCTTATTTCAGAGCCCCTAGCCCCCCCCCCATCCATTTTCCCCCAGCAAAATGTCGATGATTTTGAAGTTTTACTTCAAGATAAAACATACCCTCCCGTTTTTTCGACAGAAAAAGATTATTGCAATAAGGGGTGCACTATTACCCCCTCCCTCCCCCCCATCGCCAGTAATAAAGGCATAGACCAGAAATGTTCCCGTAAATCAAGATTCAATAGATATAACTTTCTACCCCTTCCCTAGAACTGATTCTATATTTGTCTGAAGGTTCAGTTAGTTAGGATGTTTTGGCATTAAAATGCACTCTTTGAGGCATCTGCCCCTTCCCACCAACAAAAAGATCCACCGCCCTTCTCTCATAATAGCTGATGAGTACTTACATATCATTGCCTAAGATTTTACGAAACATGATGCAAACTAGTTTAGTTAAATAAAGCTTTAAAATAAATTTCAGAAACATTTTTCTGGAATAAAAAGGGAGGTACCACCCGCAGCACCCTTATTCAGTCTTAGTCTAAATAAAAAGAAATGAGATTTTAAGTCCTACCCCCATTCCCCTGTACTTCTTCCTATATTTATCAGGGGGCTCTTGGAGATTTAGGCTATTTGGGCATTGAAATGCACACTTTTGGAATATGGCGCTCCTCAACCACCTACACAATGAACCACCGACCCTCATTCATAGTAGCTTTTGCACAGTTATACACTGTTCTTTATTCTTTTTGTTTGTCTCAATTTCTCTTTGGTTGCTTAGTTTTACACTTGGGGATAAATTTTCCATGGAGGAATTGTCTGCAAGGGGAGGGGATTATAGGAAATTTTTGGGGGGGAGGGGATACACTGAGCGCTATTTTTTACAGCATCATCAAAACTGTGCTTCTTTGCAGCTGGTTTGTGCCCCCGTCAGGAGTTGCCTGGTTTTTGTACCGAGCCAGTCGGCAGCTTTGACTTGTGTTGTTTTTGCGCCGATCCAGGATTTAGATCATTTCTGCACAGTCAGTCCTGAGCTTGGACTAAGCTCTTTTTTGCAGGGAGACTGAGAATCCTTTATGATTCTAGTTAAAAAATTGGAAGATAACTACATTTTCTAATAAAAAGTATATGTGAAGAATGAACCAATAAAATTGTTTAGAGTCCTCTTTAGAACTGCTTGGATTATGCTCCCCTTTCCCTAAAAGTACATTTAAAATTTTTTGATCATTATGAGGAAGATGACTATTTCATAATTTTGGTCCGATACCATGGGGCTACAGAAGTGGGGAAGCGCATTTGTCTCCTCTCTAGATTTTGAAAGATACTTTTTTATGTATTTACAGTGAAATTTTTGTTTTGTATTTTCATTGACGCAATTGAAAACAACAAAGTTGCCCTCCCCCCTAATTTCTGTGAAATAACACCAATGCTAGCCCCCCCCCCAAAGTTTAAAGTTTTATTATATAATTTTTTATATATATTTATATATATATATATATATATATATATATATATATATATATATATATATATATATATATATATATATATACATATATATAGCTACTGAGTTGACTATGATTATCCTTTATAAGCAAAGAGTCTTTAACTTGACAGGGGTCAAGAGTCTTTAAGGCAACATTGTCAGAGTGTCTTGTGCTTTATATATTTTAATGGACTGGTTAATAACTTTCTTAGAAATGCAACCAGCTGTTTCCTTTCCCAAGTCAGGAAAAGGGATCGTATACTTTATGGTTTTATCTTTTATAGTTGTCTTTATTTAGTTGGTTGTGCGGCAGTGTGAAAGGCAGTTACGCATTCAAATATGGTGGTTTTAAATGAAGAATCGTCTGAACATAATATTTATATCAACGGGAAAAAGTTTATAGGTAAGACATTTTTCCCCACTAAACCAGTCAGTTTTGTTTTATAGTAATTTCACAGCAAAAATAAAAGAGAACTTTAATTTATAGGAGGGCAAGAAAAATTTAAAAGCAACTTCTGATTTATGTAACCATTATTAATGACCGTTTTTTTTTCCTTTTTCCTTTTTCTTTAATACTGAAGGTTTTACAGTTACCCAATGCACAGTAGAAATAATTTGTGTCAAAAGATTCATTTTTGACTATTTCTCAAAGACACAGAAATACAAAAAGGGGAAAGAGTTGCAAATTTTGGGAAAACCTAAGACATTAGAATGTCTTGAGAACCAAATTAAGCGCTAGAACTTGAAATTAGCTAATTGTTCCAACCTGCTTGCTTCAGTGGGGTGGCGGTCCAAGGACTTACAATGAAACAAAATATATAATTTAACATATGTTTGCATTGTTGCAAAACAATGAAAACAGGGAACTTTATTGTTTGAATTACAATTGGTTAGCGAGGCAAAATGGTAAGTAAAAGGGATATGCTAAGTGCATTTTCAGTGTTTGATGTTCATACTGCCCTGTAAATTTAGCAACCGTATGTAATCTTGATTTGGTTTAAAGATACTAGTTTGAGAGTATTTATTTTGAAAATTTATTTCTTATTTAAATTTCTTCTATGGGATAAATGCAAAATTCAGCGAGAGTTTATTACTGCAAGTTTTTTACTAGTATTAATCAAAAATTTTTAATCATGCAACAGGTAATTATTTTAGCTCTTTGACGAAATTCGAAAAATTCAATTTTTTTTTTTTTTTTTTTTTAACAAAAGATCCAAAGTTGTGATTAAAGTCCTAGTTCTAGGTTTTTTAGGGCTAGAGATTAGACGACGCTGGGGATAAATCTCATTACCATTATGGAATTAGATATTTCTTCGTAATTTTACTCCTACTATACTGCTAAGAAATTATTATTTCGTCATTAGCATATTACCAATCAAGATTAAGATGGCTTCAGCAAATTTTCTAAGAAGAAAAGGTTAATTGTTCCTCCGTTATTTACTCATTGCTCCTACACCCAACGCTGGTTTTTGCGCATACTATAAGCGGTTTTATTGGAGATTACTTCCTTTCTGTAATTATCGACTGCTCTTTGCAGGCCATTTTTACTTTTACTTGACCCACCGTTGTAAATACATTTAAAATCATTTATAAATGATTTAGTTTCAAACTCTCATCTTTTTCTTTGATTAATTTTTACTTTTATTACAGGCCATTTTTACTTTTACTTGACCCACCGTTGTAAATACATTTAAAATCATTTATAAATCATTTAGTTTCAAACTCTCATCTTTTTCTTTGATTAATTATCTTTGTTTGTTTGTCAAGATAAGGAATTGCCCCAGGCAAATGTTTTTTTTTTGTATCAAACTGCTTTTATTTAGTTAGAACTTCTTACATTGTGTATAAAATATATACATTTTAATAAATCGTTTAAAACTTTGTAGATCATTTATAAACCCCTGAAGAATAATAATGAGTTTTTTTTTATAAAAGTTATCATACGATTTTGGGGATTTATGAAATTAGGTACACGCTGAACAGAAAATAAAACAAAAACCTTGATGTTTAAAAACTAATTTAAAGACATATTAGAGTTGACAGAAATTTTTTTTTTTGCAAAACTTTGTGTTTTGACTGTTCGAAAGAATGTAATTTAATTTTTCATTAAAATTTTCAATTTATGAACTTCTTTTCAAAATCCAAAAAGGTAATCTAATATGTTAAAGTGCTTTAAAGTTTTCTATAATTTTGTTTTAGGTTTTTCCGTTGAAATTTTTGGTGCTTTAGAGAAGAACAAAAAATTGAAAATTAATTGTACAATTGCCATGGAGTTTAGAAATCTCTAACTACTTTCTTGAATTTTTTATGAATCTCATTTCCAGTGAATTTTTGTTTAATTTTGAGCTTTTTGTAAAACAACCAGGATTTATGCAGTACCATCTATTGTTTTACAGTCGACAATGTGGCTGCAGAAACATCCTTGTTGGAATTCCTCCGAGAAAACTGTCAAATCAAGTCTGCAAAACGGATGTGCAATGAAGGAGGCTGCGGATCCTGCATAGTAAACGCGAGCAGGAAGAATCCATCCACCGGCGAGCAAGAAGTATTCAGTGTCAATTCAGTAAGCTGTTTTAGCCCATTCATTTATTTCTTTTTTTGATTTGTGGGTTGCGACCTTTTCTACCAATCAGTATTTCCTTCATGAAAGATCAGCTAGGGGGCTTCAATACGCCTTCAGGACTGAAAAAGCCTGTATCCTTAAATAGGTTTGCTAAACAGCCCGTAAGTGTGTAAGAAAACTGCTGGGTGCTCTACATTACACGCTGATTCTTCCAATAGTAAGCATCCTCACGGCTTCAACTTGCAGCCTTAATCTTTCTTTTTCCCAATTCCAACCTTTATTGCAAATAATTGCTGCCTGTTGCAACTCTATGACTCTGCCATCCCAATATTATTTTCTGCTTTCAAAAGTTCCCATAACATAAATGTTATCTTAACGTAGTGGGGGCTGTGAAAAACAGTGCCTTCCCTCTAACGAAGGTTAATTTTTTGTCACATTAAATCTCAACATTCATTACTTCTATTTTTTGTATATTTCAGTTTATTATTTAATTTGTGTTTGTTTTCTGGCTTTTAGGCCACGAAAAAAAAACCTTCATTATTTTAATAGAGAGATAATAATAATAATATTGGTATTTTATAGGTGTCCGCTTATAAGGAAAAAAAAGAAAACTAAATAAGGGAAAAATAAAAACAAATTCACAATCAAAGAAAACAACACTAGCAAAAGAGTCATTGCGTCACATGAACTCATACAACACGCGAAAAGATTAAAATGCCTTCAAAGTTTCAATTGCTGTTTTAGTGGCTACAAATTCAGAAGATGGTAATATTTCAATTGAGTCTATCATGTTGTGTAGACCCAGAATGTAAGGGATATCTACTATAGTAGATATCACTACTATCGAGAATAGACATATAGAGATCTGCTCTAGAGAGTAGAATGTAATAGAGTAGATATCTATTCTCGCGAAGTAGATATTTTAGTAAAACTTCAAATATTTTAATAAGTAGACCGAAGTTTAGGGCTGCATTCTAGTTTTAACAAAAAGTAACTAAAAATTACAAAAAATTAGCTGGAACAACAGAAAAGTAACTTTGAATTTACTTTTGACTTTTTACTGGGGATAGTTAAGGAACAGGTTTGGTGAAGTAACCGTGCATCATTATCATCATTGCTATTAATAAAAGTTTGAACCATGTTGAAAAGCCAGTAGTTACTTCACAACCATTCGTGGTGGAAGTCACTTCAAGTAACTTCTGCAGTTAAAGTAAAGTTACCATGGTATGCAACCTGAAATACAGCCTAGGCATGTCAGTTTGGATTAACAAATCCCATAAAGGTGATATGTAAACAAGGTGAGGAAGGGCTACAGACGAATTTTGCGATTTGGTGATTTGGCGAATTGGCGATTTTGCAAATATCGCCTATTCGGGGTAGATTTTAAAGAAATAAGTATGATGTATCTTGCACGTATACTCTTCGTAATATTTTCAATTGTGAGCAGGCGGATGCTTCTAATATTTTGACCGTAGGTTATACGTAAGTTCTTAATAGAACATACCTGAATTTGGCATTTCGTCTTCATATTTAATCAGAGTTTCCATTCCGACCTTTTTTTTACCTTTTCATCTATTCTAATTATCACTTGCTGAAAAGTGTATAAAAGAACTGTTAATTCTTTCTTGAAACAATTGTGTGGGCAAAAATAAAGAAATCATTTCAGAAAATTGGATATGGTTCAAGTGAGTGCAAGGAATGGGGGAAGGAGAGAAAAATTATAAAAGAAGATATAGATTCTGAACCAAGAGGACAAGTGGGTGATATTCAGAAATAAGTGAAATGGTAAACTAACCAAGTGTCAGCAATCATTTTGCAATTCAAAAAGAAAATAAAGAATTCCCGAGAGACTTCAAGAAAAATTTGTCCAACAAATGATTTAAGTTAGTACTTCCTAGGGTTAATTTAAAGGTGACAGAGAACAAATAATTGCCAAATGTAAATTTGCTGAGTTTGACCCAGGGCTGCTACCCCTAGTGAGTTATCGCTATTTTTAGTGATTTTTTATATTGCCTAAACATAAAAGATCACTAAATAAGCACACAAATCAATAGATTATTGAAGAAAATCACTAATAATCACTAAAATCTGTTGATTTTTTACCGGGTGGCAACCCTGGTTTTACCTTAGAGTCACTAGTGAATAGCTTCTGAAGCAGCAGTTTGCACCAAAAACAATATAATGAAAAACCGGCATCAAATCTGCCTAAAATTACCGTAAAAAGTGTGACCAGGAGCTGTTCCTCAAATGTTCTAGCATGTATCGCCTAAAAATTAAGACTTCCGCGCCTATCTTACATACTACCGCATCTGCAAAAGTCAGATTTAGGAAATATTTACTTTTAATAAACCAAACATCCAGTTTAAAGTCCTTTAAACATTTTCGGAATCCTTAGAATTATAAATTGGGCTTTTCAGAAGAAGTCTGAAGATTCTGAAAATGTCGAAATGACGTTAAACTGGATTAAAAAAAAAAAAAAAGTATAGAAAGCTGAAATCCGATTTTGGCAGATACGATAGTAGGCAAGAGGGTTGACAAAATGATGAGGGCTAATTTGAGCCTGGAACCTATGAGATATGGATAATATTTCAATTGTCCTAAGATTTTAGTCTAACTCACCTATTTTCTGGGGGTTTTAATGAACTCCCTCTGCCTTATCGAAAAAAATTGTATGTCTTAAAGAGCTTGTTCTATATTACAAAATTCCAGAAATGTATTGAATTTTGTTATCTAAACTAAAATGACTCATTGAGTAAAGTTCTTCGTTTATTTTCGGAAATTAGGCTTATCTTCAATCTCAAAGTCGCCGAAAGTCATCTAACGGACATATCTGCATAATAAATGGACACATTTCCTTTTATTCCAAAAATGTAATTTAACTGAGAAGGAGCATTTTTTTATATCAATGACGTTTTCAACTCAAGGAAAATAACCGATTTTTCCGACTCTTGGGTCCCATTTTAAAGTATATTTGTCACATGCTTTGTTAGGGGTACAAAGAATTTTGTTGAGGCTGATAAAACCTCCTTCCTTGTATTTTTAAACTCTACTGTCTGTATATGTAATGTTATTGTTTACTTCCTACTCAAGTTGCACATGATTGGTATATTCTAGTCATCGAGTATCTGTGACACAGGGAGTAGAGATACCAACATGGGCATAGGCAGCATATTGTCTAGGGGGGCAGTCGATAGTGTGATGGAGGGCGTTTTATCAACTGCTTTTCCAACCATCTGCTTTTTCAGCCATATCTAATGTAAATTTGAAGGCCTAGGGGGGGGCAGCTGCCCCCCTCCCCCTCCCTACGCCCATGGATTCCAATGCTTAAAATAACGGTAGGACCTTGAATTCAATTTCTCGCTGTTGCTATTACCATATTTTATGCAAAAGTAAAAAAAAACTTAGTATAAGAAACTGAGACTACCCCTTTCTGGATAATTTGTTTTTTATATCTGGAAACCACTATAACATTTAAAATAATGAACTTGAATGAAATTACTTTAAATTCATTATACTTTGGATTTAATCCTATAAAATGTCTATTCGTTTCCCCTGAACGCTTCCATCATTCCTGACTCAGGGAATTCCCATAAGAGCTTCTAAGACAAATAATTCTATTTTATTTTGTACTGAAGTTCAAAAATTTAGAAATAGAAGGTCATGTTCGTCGATTACAGAGTTTTAAGCTCATTGAGGCTTTTTCAGGTTAATATGTCCGTGCTTTTTAGTTTTTTCTGGCAGCTACACTCTCTATTGGTCCTTTTTAGGCTCAAAAAGCAAATCGGATGTATTTGATGCGGCTTTTTTTTTCCAAAAAAGTCAAATCCGGTGAACGGAAGGCTGTTTTCACTCGACCGACTTTGCCTCAAAAGGCTACAATCAAGACAGGGCTTTAACGACAAAAGTTACTATATCTATGGTGACAAATCAATGTAAATTCTGGAACCGAAACTTAACAGCGTGGAATGTTCTTTAAGTTTTGTTTAACGCATATACTTATTAAGTCTGCAGCTAATTTCCTTAGACTTGATAAATCTGTTTTCTCACTTTAAACTACTGTCTCTATATTTTTCATAGTGCTTACTTCCTGCCCACATTGCGCATGATTGGGACATTTTAACGACAGAAGGTCTGGGAAGCAAGAAGCAGGGATACCACAGCTTACAAAAAAGAATTGCTGATGGTCATGGATCTCAGTGTGGTTTTTGCACTCCTGGAATGGTCATGACTGCTAACAGGTAAACCTTCTTTATTTCAATCGGTCATGACTAAGGTTGTCGACTTTTTTTTATTGATAACATGAAATAAATTGAGGGGCATTAGATTCAAAATTTTATTCACAAAAGAAAACACAACATGAAACACGCAAAGTTTATGTGCAGAGAGTCAATTAAAAGCTATGCTTAAAAATAAGACTACTTACTAGTGGTATAATTTGGTCACTGGAATTTTGGGTATAGCCTTGCTGGGTAGCCAATTAAATCATAAAACCATCATGAATTTCTAGATATTATATAAAATCTTAGGAATAATCTTGTCAATTTTGCTAAGAAGTGCTGGAAACTAATAGACTTCTGGCAAGTGCACTAACAGACTCGAAAAGAAGGTAGGTGTTGTCAAGACATAATGTGTGTGATTTTTTTTCAGGTAAGTTTTTCAAGTATTTTTCAAGAACATCGAATGATACTATGAAAAGATGCATTTTAATTTTCCTTTGAGGGAGGGAGGAGGCTTCTAATCACCTATCAAGGCTGATAACTTATATGAGCAAGTAATATTAGTAAAATTGAAAGACCTGTTTAAATCTGAAATTCCATGACAGTATCGGACATATGAGGAGGAAGGCCTAAGGTCTACCCCCTAAATATTTTGTGAGTTTCATGATTTTCCTATAACTTTTTATATCTTTCCTATGATTCACCTATTTTTCCCGGTCAACCCTATCCCCTTAAATGTTCCATTAGACAAAAATATCTTGGCGCACATACTCGGGCAATCTCACTTAAGTTATCTAAAAAATTAACTTTTTAAGTCTTTTTTAAGCTGTTTTTAAGTATTTGTTTCTTTTCATTATCTGTATTGACTATTGTTTTGTAACTAAAAGTAAGAACCTAAGTTGAAAGTAAATGATTCAATTTTGCTTATTTTTTTCCTTTTCAGAAACGTCTGAAATTCTAAGACGTCTTCTTCATATTATCGCTGCAATCCAATATTTTTATATTTTATGTTGACCCTGTTTGTCTGTTTTTGAACTATATTTGGGTTGGTGTGCACGCTCTACGAAAGTCGTCACTGAAAAAAAAAGAATTCTGAATAGGGTGTTTTTCACAGTATCAAAGAGTTCGTGGTAACGAACTGTAATTAAAGAGTGACTTAGCTCAATGTATGAAACCAAGAGAGAAAAAAAAGCCAGAAATAAATGAAAGAAAAATCACCAATTGGATTGAATAAGTATCTGTTGCCTGGCAATAGACTTTGCCATTCTGCAACTTCGCTATGCATTAAGTTTGCGGACAGGCTGTCTTAAATTAGACTGGACGAAAATATTGATGAGTCTTTTGAAATTAAGCTGTTATAAATTGGGCTTAAGGAAATATCTCCAGTGTCTCTATTTATAGCCAAATCTCTGTTTATGTATTTTTTTTATCTCAATTACATCTTTAAAAGATTGCGGTAGGCCATTTACAGTAGATATTAAAGTTGCCTCCTAAAAAAAAAAAACGAATGTGTAGGATTTTCAAAAATATGCTGGGGCGAGGCAGAATCAGAGTTATCATTTTTACTTTCGAATCCCGGAGACATATCAATTAAAATGTTGTGTTCATGCAAACGTTCTCCAAGTTGTTGATGGGTCCTACCTATGTAAAATCTCCCATATGACCACAGGACTCTGTAGACAACAGAGCACAGTATAGGGTCGGTTGTATCTTGCCCCGAGTTGAAAAAATGTTCAACTTTTTGTTCAGTTTTAAAATAAACAGAGAGATTATGCTTTTTTTTTTTAATTTTCCTTTTTGATAACAATCAAAAAGGAAATATTGTTATCAAAAGAGTTTTGATAACAATAGATACATTAAAAGATATAAGGCTTTCTATGGTGATTCGAAATATAAAAAGTACACTAATTTTAATACAACCCATCAATAGTTATGAGCCTGAGAAACCAAGAGAGGAAAAATAAAAGCCAGAAATAAATGAAAGAAAAATCACCAATCGGATTGAATAAGTATCAGTTGTCTGGCAATAGACTTTGCCATTCTGCAACTTCGCTATGCATTAAGTTTGCGGACAGGCTGTCTTAAATTAGACTGGACGAAAATATTGATGAGTCTTTTGAAATTAAGCTGTTATAAATTGGGCTTAAGGAAATATCTCCAGTGTCTCTATTTATAGCCAAATGTCTGTTTATGTATTTTTCAAAAAGGAAATATTGTTATCAAAAGAGTTTTTATAACAATAGATACATTAAAAGATATAAGGCTTTCTATGGTGATTCGAAATATAAAACGTACACTAATTTTAATATTACCCATCAATAGTTATGAGCCTGAGAAAATTTTTCCAATTTTTGGAAAAGGGGACCCCCCCCCCTCCACCAAAAAAAGTTTTTGCAGTCTTAATGAAAATCCCGCCATCAGATTCAGAATATCAGGAAATCTTACTGTAGAAGTTTCTAGCTCATATTTTCGAAAACGTTGAATTTTGGATTATTTGCCAGACGAAAGATACGGATGCATGTTTATTTGTTATTTTTTTCCCCATGGGTGATTGTATCTAATCAGTGATTCTACAAGATTGGGAGAGCACTCATTTGATCGAAAATCAAAAGATACAGTTCCACTTCTAAGTGACCAAAAAGATTGGAGGGCAAGTAGCACCTCCTCCTGTTAAGCCCCCTTTTCCTTAAAGTCATCCGAACAAAATTCTTTAGATTGCTATTTTGATCATCATATTTGCAAGGTCCAATAACTATGCCTTTGGGAATGACATAATCTCCCACAGCCCCCGAGGAAAAGGATGTAGGTTATCAAATTTGCGCATTGTTTGCATATTGTATTTGTCAATAGAAAGTATACAAATATTCAATTGGGTGGGGGGATTTTCTGCGTAGGGGATTTTCCAAGGTGGGAATTTTTCATTGGGAGGGAAGTTTCCGGGGGTGAATTTTCCAGGGGAAGTTTTATACTGGGGATTTTGCCAGAATTCCTATACGAAATTCTTTTTATTTGTCTTACTTCGTCTTTTCCGGCTTAATTTTACTTGTGGGGATATTTTGGGAAAATTCTCAGCATGGTTGGAATTTTCAGGAGGATTTTTCCGTGGGAGAAATTTTTCGTGGGAGAATTCTATAGAAGAATTTTCTGCGGGGGCAACTTTCCACTTGGGGTATGGAGCCGCAAAAATTTTCCACGGAGGTGGGAGATGTCCACCATGATGTGAAAAACTATGATGTGAAATCAGAAATTTCTGATGTGAAATCAGAAATTAAAGTCTTGTTGAAATGAAAGTATGCCGAGGAAATTTTTCTGACGTAATCGTCCACAAGAAATTTTCAGGGTATTTTCAGTGAGGATGGAATTTTCCAGGGGGGAGGTATTTTACGTGGGGGTAACTTTAATTGGAGGAATTTTCCCTGAACGAGAGCCGGGTTTCCCGGCATTATTTAATAAACGATCAGAAGTTAAATAAAAAACATTTTTTTTTCAACTGAAAGTAAGGAACAACATTAAAATTAAAAAAATAGAAACTCTTTCGTATAGGAGGGGGGGGGTCCTCTCCTCAATATCTCGTTGTTTGCGCTAAATTTTGAGAATTTGTAAAAAAAAGCTTCTTATTCTAATTAAACGGCCCCTGTGTTTCAGGAGTATTTCTTAAGGAATTTGGATAAAAAGCCAAACTTTAGCGTAAAGAGCAAGGTATTGAAAAGGGGCGACCCTCCTCATATGCGGAATAATTTCTGCTAGCTGAATAAACCGGTTTTTGTTAAATAAATTTATTAAAACACCACAATAAGAAAAAAAACGACCACCTTCTACGAAACTAAGCAAAAGCTTGCAATGTTGTTTTCTTCTTTATCTGTTTTCTTTTATTTTACATTTCTCTTAAATTTACATATCTTTTTGCAGTATTTTGGCAGAGAAGAAAAATGGAGCTAGCATGATAGATATTGAGCAAAATCTAGACGGAAATATTTGCCGATGTACAGGATATCGAGCTATTCTAGATTCTTTAAAATCGGCTGCTAATGACGCAACAGAGGAACTGAAAGCTCCATTCCAAGATATCGAGGTTTTACTATTATTTTCCATTCTTTCATTTTGTTTCTCGTTTTTAGTTCTTGGACTGATGACAACCCTGGTTACTCCGCTTCCTAATATAATGCCCATAATAATGGCAGTTTTCTCACTAATGAAAACCTAATCCATCCTTCGGATACCTTAAGCAGAACAAAACAGCCTTATGATTAGAATATCGAATTGAAATTAAAAAAAAAATTCCTACAGCTTCTGTAAAGAAAAAATGACCTGAGATAATTATCTTGATAATTATTTTTCAAGCTGTGGATCGCTGCAAACCATCAAAGATTGATTCAGGAATCTCAAGTTGCGAAGTGATATGAATGGCTATTTCCAAGGTCACGTAGGGGGCTCTTTTTTAGGTATGTCTATAAATACTACGAGAGCATACAGTAGCCATTGATTGGGAAATGCTGGGCTTCTTCCATACAGGTGTCTCGTATCCCTAGATCTCTTCCCTCCACCCTTCCAAATAAAATTGATTGAATTTTACTGAATCAAGCGATTCAATGAAGGATGTATGAAAACCAATTCAGGGGATATTCATTCCTCTGGGGGCTTATCTAGGTCGTCTCCATAATGTTCAGTAATCTAATACGGTACTTATCAAGAATCCGGTACACACGCGAGAAAGACCGCATCGAAATCTCAAAGATGCTTAATAACCGGATTCTTAATAAGTACTTCAAATACTAAGTAGTCAATGGTTCAATAGTTAAGCAATCAATAATTCAGTGATCACTAGAGAAAACTTCTTCGATCTCCATTGGTATAATTACCACTTAAGATAATAGTAAGGCGAAAGGCCCGCTTTTTGCTTCAAGAAACTTCCTTCATTCTACTTCTCTGATCCAATCGTTTCTTATCTGATGTTCAGTGTTGCATACATTGCAAAGTTCCCGGATAAGAAGTGCAAAACCAACAAAATCTGCAGTTGATGTCAACCACTTACACAATATCCCCAATGCCGATGTATGAGGAGTTAGGTAATCGTTTCCTCTGCTATTGGGAACTCCTTCTGTCTTTGAAAGTAAAACCTACTGGAAATAACTTTAATGAAAGTAAAAACTGACCAGAACCAAGTTTTTACTTCTCAGATGGCCTTAACTCTGTTTGTCTTCCTTTATTATTATCATGGAACAGAATACATTAGAACTTTAATTAATGAGAAACAGCCCCGTTTGATAGTTGAGATTTCAACAAGAATTTATGATGAAAAATTACTATTCCCTACCCTAAGCCATTATAAGTCACTTGAAAAAACAGTCACTATATCAAATAAATAAGTAATTAGGTAATCATTCCTTCCTCAAGAACAGCTTGATGAGGACCTTAAGGATACTATCATCAAACTCCTTTCATTTTGTAATCATAAACATAGAATAAAAAAAATTGATGATAGAAAAAAAATTATGAGCACCAAAGAAATTTGACATTAGCAGGAGAATTCAGGGAGAACCCTGAATATTTAAGTAGTCCTATATTAAAGAATGTTATAATGTCTAGTCACCTTGCGTTTTAGTGAAGTTGTACTATAGAACTTACAGTGCAGGCTTTAATTGGATGACAATATCCCTAGCATAGAGCAAATTAGGCTCATTGCGAGATTAAAGTATTTCACTGAATTAAAAAAATATTTAAAATATTTGAAAATTATGAAATATTCAACGAATTGCTTTAAAAAGATTTTGGGTTCAGTGCAATGTTTTCCCATGCCATATCTGTATTGAATGCTGCATAAATCTTTCCAAAGTCTTTGGAAGTGCAAAGTTAGTCTAAGGCTGACAAGAGTGTTTTTATTCTTGTGCAGGGACGTCAATTCCAGAAAATTGAGGGGGTAGGTGGGGATGTACGTTCTAAAATCTAGAGGAACAATTTAGTTGTTTTTTCAACTTTAGGGTAAAAATACCAAAAGTAAACGTTTTTCAATGAAAAATACCAAAATCATTACCAAAATACCAAATATTTTAAAAACTAGGGTGGGGGGAATCTTCGGATAAAGTAGCAGTGGAGCTATACTGATATTCACCAGAAATTAATTGAATTAGTCTTTTGTCTAATGAACTAGCCTATTACTCTAATTCGATTTTTGAAGCTGTTTTTCTTTCAGGAAGTCGCTTCAGTTTGTCCCTACTCAAAAAGATCATGCTCATATGGGGCAAAATCACAAGGGTGCAACAATGGTTGCAGCCAGACAAAAGAATCGGGAACTGAAAGGTAATTTCTTAATGTGGACTATTTTAGAATCTTTTGTTAGTCTGTAAATGTTCATATGAGTCTAGTAATTGTACTCGCCTGCATAAGATTTTGTTTACGGTAAAAACCAAAGTAGGCTGGTCTTGCTAATTTTGGACTCATACAAAAAACGGAATATATAATACAAAAGTCGGTATAAAAATAGTTGAAATTAAATATTTTCCTATTTCACGTTAGTTAATATATTAGACTAGCTAAAAAATCTGCCTGACGATCGACATAAAAAAGAAAAACAAAGAGTAGAGTATACTCCTTTTTAGGACCGGAGAAGAACTTTGTTGTGCGATTTGAATACAAACCATATATCCCTTCTCCTTCTCCTGGGACTGAACAAAATATAAGTCTCACTCTCCCAAAAAGAGAATTTCTCTGGTTTCAACTCGATCTCCCGGCCATGAGCCAAAATACATTTTTTTTTTCTTATAAATTTATAACGGTTTAGCGTAATCTACTGGCTGCATGCAATGTCAATTATAATAGTCGCTTATCGTAACAGTCGCAGTTATAATAGTCGCAATTAAATAGTCGCTATCGTCAGGCTTAAAAGAAAGAAAAAACTCTAGCGTATACTCTCTTGTACATGCTGACTCTATGGAAAACCTGTAGATAGTGCTAATGAGAAATATTTGATCCGGAACTACGGAGCTGACCAATGATATAAAGTGTCTTTTCACATTTTTTTTTTTTTATTTCCTTGCCGATCACCAGCTTTTAAAATTTTACCCTATTTTCTTCCTTTCTTTTCTTTTCAAAATAGGAAGGGTACAGGTATATGTATTATTAATCTACAACCCGAAAGGGTTGATTTTTGTAGCTCATATTTTGACTAACCATGCCAATTTAATCACCTCAAGTACAGTTTCGTCTTTCCCAAAAGGGACTGACAAGAAAGACCTAACAAAAGGGCGGATTTTAAAGTTTAGTAACTTTATATAAGCAGGAAAATTAGGGCAAACACTTTTCGCGGGAAGGTTTTTTGTTCTTTGATCTCAGTATGAAAAAAAATGTTGAAAGTATAGCATATAGCTGATCCCAATAACTGAAATAGTCTTTGAATTAGAGTTACTGAAAAATGTTTCGTTGAAGTCTTGATAGAAACTCCTACCGCTTATACAATAAAATGTCTGTTCTCAATAGACAGCTGGATAAAAAATAAACTAGAGATAATTTTCTATATTTTTTACACTCTTTGTTTTGAGAACAAAGACGTTCCTTGTTAATTATACCCCTCCCCCCCCCACACACACACGGTGAAAAAACTTCAAAAAAATACCCTAAAGCTCAATAGAAGAACAACAACAAAGGTAGTGAGACAAATTAAAATCAATGTGAAAAAAAAACTACGGAATGTAAACAAAAGCCCAATAAACTTATTACGTCGGTTAAAAATTAAAAATGTTGCAAAAAAATCCCTAAATATACAAAAAACCGAACATGAAGAAAATTCATTGGTGATATGGTCCAAAGTATGTTATAAATAGAAAAAAAAAAATCAGAAATATACGCAATTCTTAAAGAATATAAAACAAAACTAAAATAAAGGTTGGGGTTGGAATGGGTGGGGAGGAGAGGAATAAAAAATTAAAATCAAGTTGAATTTTAAGATTAACACAAAGTAAAAACGATGTAGTTTGATTTCTCGTTCTAGTTTCAAGGCGATAGATGGTGTCACTTGGTTTTATCCTGCATCAATTAAAGATCTCACAGATATATTGAGAAAATGTGAATCTGACAATGGCTTTAAGATTGTATGTGGCAACACAGGAACAGGTATTTGTTAATCTAGCCTCTTCAGAATTTAATCCGACTATGAAAAATATCCTTTTTTGTATAGTCGTTACATAATCTAAACTACATATTCTTATACACTTTTTAACCTTTTTTTGGGGGGGGAGGAGCCGAGGTTCAAGGAATTCTGAAGCCTTTCTGTTGCATACACGCTTAATCCATTTTATATATTTCTACAAATCTTATAATTACAATTATATATTTTTTACGACAGATATTACACTCATGTTACGTGACAAATAAGAGCCCTCACAAGGGCTGTGGAAGAAGTTTTTACATTAAACGCTTCGATCTTACATGGAATCTTCTAAATTCCAGTGACATGATGAAATTGCTCTTAAATAGGTTTTCAATAATTTAACTTGTGCTTTACGAACCCTTGGACTATGAATGACAGAACAAGCTTTATTAGTGAGCCAGTGTTATACTTTTTAAACTACTAAAATTAGAAGTATAACCCACTCCTCATAAGCATACGCATACTCGCATACATTCTCACGCCTCTACACGCATAAACTCGTACACAGACCATCAACATGCATATTCACTCACATAAACATGCTCATACACATAAGCATATGCATGCAAAGTGCAATAAACAACAAAATTACTGTCCCTCATACAAGTAGAAAGTTTTCCAGAATTCACAGAACCTTATTCGTCTGCTCGATCAAAAGCTTCAGCTTTACAATTTCCTAAATTTGCATAATAGGAAATTTCCCTTTGGCGTGCCCAGCCGAAAGTTCCACCTGCAGCTTGATAGAATTAAAAGCCAGAGTCACCATAGGTACTGTGAGTTGCTGTATGTAAGAGACTCTTCTGTAAAGTGATTGGCAAACTTCAACAACCGATACTCCGAGCTTTTATACCAGTTAAAAAGGGTCTCACCCTCGTGAACGATTAATTTTGTTAGTAAAAAGATAAATAAAAATAGGAATGGAATATAAAAACTGTTTTTTTTTTAGCTTAAAATTACCCGAAATGGTCATGCCTAAAAGGGAAGATTTTATCTTCTTATTTCTTTATTGTGCATATTTGGGTAATGTTTGCCCTAAAGGTTTAAAAAAACATATTTCGCATCCGAAATATAAATTTTGGAAGGATCCTACAAATATTTCAATTCAGGCTCGTACAATTCGCGCGGAGGGAGAATGATGCAGAAACAAATTCTTTTGGTAATTTGAATAAGGAAAACCCAGAAATTTTGGAAATAAAATATATTTTTGGAGTGGTCCGGGACGCACGACCCGCTGGTACGTTCCCATTTCATTTGTTTTCAGCAAAGTCTTGTTTGGCAAGGGGCTAATTACGGGTTCAGGTTGTTTTCAAATATAATTTGCTTTTTAATTGGGCCTGAAGACAATTTTCCGTAGCTAATTTAGAATAAGAATTTAACCACAAGTTGGTGCGTCTGCTGCCTGGGAAAATAAAAACATCTGAAGACGTCATGAAGACTCTGAAGCTGTGAGATTATTTTAAGTAAAAATTAGCATTCCGTCTAAATACTATTGCCTTATGGGCAAACATGAATAATATTCATTCTCATCCCGTACTAAACAACCTGGAAAGCTCTTCAGAATACTCTTATATCAGTAACTAATAAAATGTTCCTTAACCTCTATACTAAAATATAGAGCCTCGTTTGATATCACACTACCCATCGATATTACACTGCACTGCATGACGTCAATTTGGACTCACCAAACATTACAGATGTACTAGAAGCTCTTAACTGCATGGGGAGCAATAAAACCTAGAACAGGATGAAATTCTAGCTGAAATATGTAAGGTCTACCTACTATATTTACCGCTTAACCCATCTGTTTTTACAACCATCGATGACCAAGATTTTCCCAAAAGACTGGGCGTATCAGCTTACAAAAAAAGGAGGTAAGGCTGTTTCCTGAAATTAGAGCCGTCTTCTTAATTGTCCATGCGATTAAAATATTTCGTGTCATTCTTTTAAACAGATTTAAAGATGCACCGGACAAGGTAACCGACCTGAACCGGTAGGCTTCATACCAGGTAGGAGTTTTCCGGACAGATACTTATGATTCTCATTCAGCTGAAATACAACGGATATGATTTACCACTGCTCGTGATCTTATTGACTTCATTGCTTCTTTTGACTCCCTAATCAGAAAAAAAGCTATGAATAATTATGGCTGAAGATGGAGAGCCACAAGAACTTTTTGACGTACTCTGGAGCCTGTACATTGACACTGAGACCTGCGTCAGTGTCTTAGGCAACGACATTCTCTAGATTCTAGTGCAATTGGTGATCAAACAGGGAATATCTATTATTGCCCATATTATTAAACTATGTGATAGATTGGATGATGATCAATGCTCAGAAATATCTAAGCGAAGTCGTTTTTAGCCAGCGGGATGGTTTCCTGCAATCCTTGCAATTTCGTAGACGACTTTGCCTTGCTAGAAACCATCACTGACGGCTTGCAAGACATGAGTAATACTATCTCTGAGGTCTTGAACAAACTCACCATTAGCAACTCCAAGATTAGAATTATGACCCACAATCGTTCTGCTCAATATCAGATCACTCTGGATCATAAATCAATCGAAAGCGTCGAAAACTTGAAGCAGCTTTTATCTATAGTTGCGCGTAAAAAAGTACTTCAAAACGCATAGAAAGGACTCCGGGAGTCTTAACTTGTTTAAATAAAGCGCTATGAGTGCAGGCGTGAAATTTTGAAAAAAAAACCGAAAGTCAGAGACTACTCTCGGTTTGAGCTTAACTACAGTATGCCTGTGAGACACGGCCACTCAAGACAGATGAGGTAAGAGCTTTGAGCGTGTTAGATTACCGCTGCCTTCGTTATGTATTCAAGAATAACATTTACTTTAGAATTGGAAATAACGATTTAGCCAATCTGAAGCGTGATCTGTCGTTATCAGAAGACGTTGCATCACCTCAAGCTCCTTGGCCACACCTTGCATTAACCTGAAGGTGATACGTCAAGACATTATCATCTGTGAGCCAGAACTATCTTGGAGATGACTATCGGGAAAACAGACGATCAATTTATGGGGACCTTGAACCATTACGAGGCCTACGTTTGCATGGTTGGAGATTGGATAGAGTCTTTTAAACATCGTCGGGGATCCTGGAGGTGACAGATTCAATTGGTTGTCAGAAGTGATTCCAAGATCTATTAGTATGGACAGGAACAGTCATTGTCTGGTTCCCGCTGCATGTAAAGTAAGTAAGTAAGTGCCAGTCGACAGCCATGTCGAAAAAATTCACAACTGTTTAAATTCCGCTTCTAGTTTTTCCTCTTCTACCGTATCTGCTGTATATCCATCGTTCTTTGACTTTAGGTGAAACGTCTTCTACGGAGGTACACTATGTCTTTACATTATTTGTCAGTTCTACGTTATAATTAATGCTGGTATTACAGCACTTTGCAATTATTGGTTGCAGTTTCTTTAGGGTTCAGAGTGAAAAAAGGGAATATTGATTACTGTGTTAACAATTGAAAACATATCAAACATCTGGTTTTCAAAAAGGTTTGAAGCAACCCATCATATGCGATCATTTATACAGGACAAACTTTCTTGTGAACAGTCATGAACTTTCGCTTTAAATTTAATTCTAGATTTGATAGTGTTTTTTGTTTTATTTTAATGGATTGGCAAGATCCATCTCTTGAATTATTTTAGTTACAGTATATTTTGAAACATTTAGACTGTATCTTTTTTTAGAGTTAAGCGCACGCTGTGGCAGCCAATCAAAATATCAGCTTTTCCCCTTTTGTTTCTTTAAATTGTGCCAAAATAATAAATTTCTTTCGTATAGAGGAGAAGCAGAAAATAATTACGTCTGTGAATGATGCACATGTTTTAGGTCTTTTGATAGTTATCTCTGAACAAGATGCCCACTGCCTCCTAATTACACAGTTTGAACGGTGAATTTGCAGCTCCTATACTTTGATCATTGAATCTACTTTGAGATAATACAAATATCTTTTGCGTTCTCACTTCCATTTTTCTTTCTTTTAGTATTTACAGTGGTGGATCCAGGGGGGTCGGGGGACCCTGGGCCCTCCACCCCCCCAATTTTTTTTTTTTTTTTTTTGATGCCCCAATTCCTTTTTTTCTTTTTTTCATTCTCTTTTAGAATAAATTTGTCAATTTGGTCAATTATTGGCGCCCTTTTCACATTGCCACCCCCAAGATTTTACTCATTGGCGCCCTTGTCAAATTGCCCCCCCCCCCCAATATTTTGCTCTAGATCTGCCACTGAGTATCTGTATATACGGATATACCCTTATATTTAGCCTTTTGTGTTGAAGGTGCTTTGCTTTTCTTCTTCTTATTTTTGATAATATTTTTGCTCTCCTTTAAGGTGTCTATCCTGATGTTCAAAACGTTTCTACAATAATATCTGTCAACGATATACCAGATCTGCACAAAACCGAAACCAAAAACGAAATGATCATCGGTGGTTCTGTAGCTTTGTCAACTTTCATAAAAGTTTTGAAGGATGCTTCTAATTTAGAGGGATTGGCCTATTCCTCTGCTTTAGCTGACCATTTAAAAAAGGTAGCGAATCTAGCGGTTAGAAATGTAAGTTTATTTCTATTCTTTTTTTTGTTCTAAAATAAATAATAAAATTTGCTTCAAAAGTTCCCACGATTGGGATTTGAACCCCTGTTCTTCCGCTCATTAGGAAGACAGTTTTGCTCTGAGCTCTGGGTACTGAGCTATGGTGGCTAATCGCCGGTTTTGACATAGCAAGTTACACATTTACTATAACTTTGCCACTTATAATGTTAAACTGAAATAGATATAATGCATGGAAAACTTTTAGCAATAAAAGGAAATAAAATACATTCAAAAGTACACTAATATCCCATTCTGCACACGTAAGAGCCATGGCTAATGCAGCAAAGCGTAGGGGTGGCTCAAGGCACCCATGCCAAAGAGATAGAGGGGGGATGTTTTAAATTCGACTTTTCGATCCATTTCTTCCGACTTTTAAATTTTGAATTTCCTAAAATCCTGAAAGACATCACTAAATGATCTTTTTTTTAAGTCATTGGTATTGGCTAAATATTTTTTGCTCGTAAACCACAAGGGGAATCTAGTCGAGAATCAAGTAAGGGAGTTATTGGTGAATTCTTATTAAACTGATTCTTTTTTGCATAAAGCAACTGCAACAGGTGCAGTCTTTGCTAATTTGCATAGAGGGTTACCTTGCTAATCTGCCATTTTAAGCAATTTGCTTCACCCAGAACTTCCCAGAAGTTCTGGGTGAAGGAGCCCAGAGCCTTATTGAGATATCTCTTTACTTTATCAGATACTTTCTATTAGAGGTATTGTGCTTAATCTTTTGAAATTGACATAACGTTCATAAGGATGAACAATAAGAAAAAAAAATATACTTAAGCTAAGAACAAAATTATTTTCTGGAGTGCGTCCTTGTCAAAAGCCGTGGCTTCAACTTTTTTTTTAACAATGGATAATTAATAAATTTAGAAATTAACTAGTTCCATAGCTTACTAAGTCTTTTTGGGCCGCTTTCTGTTTTTTAGCATATTAAAAAGCAGTAATTTCCATAAAGATATCATTAATTTCATCCAAGAGTACACAGCCCTTCCATACTTAAAGTAATTTCCTAGACAACTTGAAATCCTCAATATTCATGAAAATAAATTTAAAAAAAGATCCCCAGAAATGAAACTTGTCGAATATAATTTTTAACTTTCTTGTTTCTGTCAGTCCCCTTCCATAAACTCAACCCCTTTCTCTACACCACAGAGTTTGGCATGTACTTTACTGAAAGCATTATAGATGGCAGTGTTTCACTTACCTTTCAAACCCTTTGAAATGAAAATAGTATTTTTAAAGCATCCTTGAATAAACAAGTCCTTTGATTCTTGAGGCACTGTGATAAAAAAGTAAAAACTGAAAAAGTCGAGCTTCAGCGCAAAGAGTGGGTAGTGAGGGTCCGGCAACCCTCTAAAATAAATGAATGTATATACAAATGCACATAGAACGTTGGTTGTATGTTGTTATTAGGCGTTAGTCTTGCGATATTCAAGAAAAAAATTCACGTTTTTATTTAGTAATAAGCAGGATTATCAAGTCGGACTACTCATAAATTTGACGCTAAGACTTTTGAATAAAAAAAAGAAACATTACTACTTGCACAGCTTATGAAATAATTGCTAAGTACATAACATAACAATACGACTTTTCGATTAGAAAGGCCAAAATCTATATCAATGAGAAAATTCTCCACTTAATTGACTATCTGTATTCTTTACTTTGTGATAAGCATTATTGTTACAAGCATTATTTCTTTTACTATTTTTTTATTTTTCTTATTTCTTATTTTGTTTACTAACATTAACGGCAATTAATAGATTATGTAACTTTGTCCCTTCATATCCGGGAAGAAAGCCAAGTATTTCTTCAGCAATTGGTTTTTTGAAATGGCTAGGTTATCATTATCAACAATGGGGACCTGTTTTTACATTTTAATTTATGTACAAAATGGTACATAAAATAGCCGAAGGAGATTGCAGTTTTCTGTATTTAATGGCAAACAAAGACTTTTTTAACCCCTTTCCCAGCCTTAATATTGCTATTATTTTCTTTCATATTTTTATCCATTTCCTTATGTTCTAGACTGGTTCAGTCGCTGGCAATCTAATGTTAAAACATAGACATCCGGAATTCCCTTCTGACCTTTTCGTTATTCTCGAAGCTGTTGGAGCCTTGGTGAAGATTGGTTAGTATTAAAATATGCATGCAAAATATTATTTGTTCATATCTTCCTGATTTTAAAATTTCGTCAGGTGAGAAATGCCTTGCCCAATCCCTTGGAATTTCGATGTTTAGGCGACAACCTGTTAGGAAAAAAATTATTAAACGACCCAAAACTGGAAAGTGCAGAATAGTGACTTCTCCTATTTTCAAGAACTGTTGTATTATCTATAGCCTATCCTAGGGCCACATACAGGGAATTTTTCTTCCAGAACGGCGATTTGCTGCGAAAAAAAAATTGTCGTAAAAGGTGATTGAAGCAGTCAACGAGGATTCTTCTACCAAATTAGGGATTGGGAAGATGCTTTCAATCCTCTCTCGGCACCTTGTGCCAAAATCCAAAGCCTTGAAAGATATTATTAATAGTCTTAAATTAGCAAATAAAATTTTTGTTTTAGCTTAGAATTTGGCTAGAGCCCTGGGAACCATTTTCCAAGGCCCGAAGTCAAGGAGAAGCAAACTATGAGCAAAGTGTAAGTTTGTGTCGGGCTTTCAAATTTAAGGCAAGCATCTGTCTTTTAAGTCTGAATTTTATATATAGTCCAGATTAAAGCTTTGAAAGGCAAATAAACTTCTCGCCAGAACAGTGGTTTCTTGTATGCTTGGATAATTCTTTGTCTACATTATTGAGACTTTCAGAAGTGGGTCTAAAACCTGTGTTAGTGTACGAGAAGATATCTTCTGGCTTTCAACTCTGGCATTGTCCGAGTATGCAAGGCCTGAAAAATTATATTACGGCATATTTTATCTTTGGATAGTGAGTTCGAGAGAAGATCGAGGTCTAGCTCAACTCTTGGGAGTTATTTTGCCAGGGTTTATAGTCTAGGAGAAGCAGAGTCTAGGCCGAAACTTTTTTTTTACTGAATGGAATAACTGTCCATAGTATGGGGACAATAGAAAAATTTAAAACATCGTCTGAACTCAATTTCGGTTATAGGTTCATTCTTGGAAGTTTTGTTTATTAGCCGCTGTACAGCGCTTTAACTTTTATAAATCCGTAAAATCTGCAAATATGCAAAAAAAAGTTTAAATAAAATCATTTCTTCTGAATCAACATTTTTTTATATTTATTTTCTTGCAGAATTGCACGGTGTATATATTTTAAATCTATCACATAAAGAGACTTGAGATTCCCCTCCTTTTCCAAAATGTTGTATGTTTTTACAGCTTTCTCGTATTTCTACATTTTTGTTTCTATTTTGCAATTCGCATGTTGTTTTGTATAATTGTATAATTGTCAGTTTCGTGTAATTATAATTTGTATGCTATATGTTTTTAGGTAGAATCGTTTACTTTAATTCGAAGCCCCTCCCCTCCCGTTCAAAAAAAATCGAGTACATCTGCCTGTTCTAAGACAATGGTTATGCGTGTCGTGAAGAAACAGATTCTCAGCCGGAGTCGAAGCTTCTCTTCTTAATGTTACTCTTTCTCTTCTTAATGTTACTGGGCAAAAATGATACAACAGTCTGTTGACAAAAAATAAGTCACGCCTAAAAATTGACTTAAACAATTAACATTTGTTCCTAGGTTAAAGCAGAGCGTACATTAGCCATACTATTGACAATCATATTTGAATGGTATTAAATAAAAAAAACAAGTTTTTTTTTAATTGAAAGTAAGGAGTTACATTAAAACTTAAAACGAACATAAATTATACCGTATATGAAAGGGGCTGTCCGCCTCTTCAACGCCTCGCTCTTTACGCGAAAGTTTTTTTATTGTTTAAAAAAAATTGTGAGAAAGAGTCTAATTTTAGCGTAAAGAGCGAGGCGTTGAAGAAGGGGACAGTCCCTTTAATATACGGAATAATTTCTGTTCGTTTTAAGTTTTAATGTCGCTCCTTACTTTCAGTTAAAAAAACTTGTTTTTTTTTATTTAATTTCTGAAGGTTTTGAATTAATGCAGCTTGGATTTTGGCTCACCGTGCATGAATAATTAGAATAAAATTTGAATATTAATTTTACTTGTTTTGGCTAAATGGCTTTCTCGAAATTTTGTTCTGACGTAACTTACGAATTAACTTACGTAACGAACCTCTATATTTGTATGTTTTTATTACTTATATTAGGGAGTTTGCCCCTAGTCAATATCTCGCTCTTTATGCTAAAGTTCGAATTTTCTTCGAATCACAAACCCCTGAATCACAAAGGCCAGTTAATTAGAATATATAGCTCTTTTGAAAGTATTAAAAAAACGTTAGCGTAAAGAGCGAGGTATTGACTAGAGGATGAATCCCCCCATATACGTAATCATTTCTGTTCGTTTGAAGTTTTAATGTTGCTCTTTACTTTCACTTGAAAAAGCTTGTTTTCTTTTATTTAATTTCTAATTGTTTTTCAAATAATGCTGGGAAATCCGGCGCCTCTTTCATAGAAATGTTCCTTCCTCCAAGGAAACATCCTCCATGGAAAGATCCTCCCCCGTAACTTCCTCCGCCGACCCCCGCCCCCCCGCCCGAAAAAAAATCCCTCCTGAAACGTCTGTATACTTCCCATTAACCAACACTATATGTAAACAATGGGCAAAGTTCATAGATTGCAGCCCTTTCCCGCGGAAACTCTGGGGTATTAAGTCATCCTCGAAGACGTATTTATTAAACTTTCGACCATACTAAACAATATGAGTATCCCAAAATTTTTATTGGGTGACTTCGGAAAAAAAATGAGCGTGGGAAGGGGCCAAGTTCCCTCCAATTTTTTGGTCACTTAAAAAGGGCAATAGAACTTTTAATTTCCGTTCAGATGAGCCCTCTTACGATATTCTAGGACTACTGGAGCGATGCAATTACCCCAGAGGAAAAAAAAAATAAACACGCATCCGTGATCTTTCTTCTGCCCAAAAATATAAAATTCCACACTTTTTCAGATAGGAGCTTGAAACCTTTACGGCAGGGCTCGCTGATACGCTGAATATGATGGTAAGATGTTTTTTAGAGTTCTATGATTTTTAGGGGTTGTTTCCCCTTTTTTCGAAAATAAGTCAAATTTTCTCAGGCGTTTTAACTTTTGATGGATAAGACTAAACTTGATGAAACTTATATATTTGAAATCAGCGTAAAAATATGATTCTTTTGATGTATCTATTAGTATTAAAATTCCGGATTTTATAGTTTTGGTTACTATTGAGCCGGGTCGCTCCTTACTTACAGTTCGTTACCACGAACTGTTTGATTGTAAATAAGACTGCGCACTATATTTTTGTTGGTACTTAGGGTTGGAATTTAGCTTTTATTGAACTAGCATTTTCAAAGAACCCTTAACTCTTGTCACTTCTTTTGTCGGATTACAGTTAGAAAAGCCACGGGCTGGGCAATTGAATTGGGATTACATGTGTATACTTCCTTACGAAAAACCATAAAATTGTATAGTATTAGTTACAAAATGTTCTTTTCTAGGAGAGCTGAAGCCACTTCCCTTTCCCTCATATCCTATCCTGTAGGTACTCTTGACCACACTATTAGTCAACTGAGTTATTGAAAACTGTAAATACAAAAAATAATTCATTTGATTATGTTGAAAAAAAATGTTGAATATGTTGAATTATGTTGTATCATGACTGCATCAAAAGGGTTATTGTTGTATTGCTTCTTCTTTCTTCTGAATACCATCACTCTACGCTAGAAAAAAGCCTTAAGCATTGATTTCGAAAACGTGAAGATTAAAAATAACCACTCAAAGGTTAATGGTAAATTAAATGCCACAAAATATCTTGCCCAAGTGATGAACCAATCTAGTTAGAAGTGTTGACGGTGGCTTAGAGTTTTAACAAGATTACCAATGGTCAAATCATTAAAAAAAAAGAAGGATGGGTTATAGAAAAATTGTTGTTGTGCATCTTTTATCGGAGAATTTTAGGACTGTTTATAGTTTACTATACACTTTATTATTATTATCTTTATTTATTTGAAAACCCGTCATAAAAAAAAAAAAAAACTAAGACGAAGCAAACACAAAAAAACGAAAATAATTACAGAACACATCTAACAATTCCATAAATCACTGTGATAGCATCAGAGATCAAGGATGGTTTAACTTCGAAAGACGCGTATTATAGGCAGAGCAATAGCGCTGCCTAAGCAAAGAACGATGTTGGCACAATGAGTAACTTATTATTATTAATTTTTTTTGTTTTAGACCAGGGCACTTTGTACCGAAGGATTTGTCGTAGAAACTTGAAAAAGGGCTCATTCGATTGGAAATTGAAAGGACTAGCACCCTTTTAAATAGTCAAAAGCTGTTTCAGGGCAACTAGCCCCTCTCTGACACCCTCCCCCCCATTTCCCCAAACACATCCAATCAAAGTTCTGAAATAGCCATTTTGTTCAACGTAGATGAAAACTCCGGAAATTATGTCTTTGAGGATGACAACTCCCCCACAGCCCTCGGGGCAAGGGTTGTAAATTATGCCCTGAAGTCAAATAAGGCTTATATAAAAAGGGTGATCGTATAAACTTTGGATGGGATTCATTGGATTGGTAATCGGAAGTTCTAGTGCCCCTTTTAAGATTCACAGTTATTGGAGAGGAGCTACCTCCCGCGCCTCCCGGACACACACAGTGTCCTGAAATGCATCCAATTGAAATTTTAAGATAGAAATTTTATTCAAGATAGTCCAAAGATCATATAACGAGGCTTTTGGGGTTGGCATTATGGAAGGTTGTTACATTTAAGGCTGTCTATATATAGTATATGTTATTGAAAAAAAAACACGCATGTTTGACTATTACTTTCCCAAAATACGAAGTGTTTTAAGATGAATCTTTCAAAGAATGTTGAACTAAATCAAAACATATTAGGTGTATATGGGTTGTCAAAAGTGCGTTACTCAGGAATGACTGAGTATATTAATTTGGAACTTTTGGGAAATGATAAGGGAGATGATCAATTGACCAAAAACTCAATATTTGCTCGTTACTACTACTACAGCTACCGCTGCTTCTACTGATACCACAACTACTACTTCCACTATTATCACTAAAACTACTATTTCCGTAGAGGGTACTACTAAGGATGAGGATATTAAAATAAACATCTGAAGAAACGCCAAGGCCGTATTCAGGGGGGGGGGGGTTACCCCGTTTGGCCCCCCCCCCCCGAAATTTTTGACCGAGTCGAAAATTAGTCTAAAAAATACCCCTAAAGACAAAACCTTACCAGAAAAAAAATATGCTCCCACACTAAGTCTTATTGCATTTTGTGGGTAAACGGTTCTGATCAGCTTACGCAATTAGACAAATGAAACTCAGAGAGGAGAGAAAGTAACAAAAATGAAAAATAAAATCAAAAAGGGTGAAAAAACGAGGATTTTGTCAGCCAGCGAACCATGAATTTGACAAAATATAAGCAAATATTTCGACAAGGACCTCCTCAAAGTCGTTCTCAGTGACAAAAAAAAAAGAAAGAAAAAAAAAACGAAAATCCAACTTTTCGAAGTTTACTAAACAAAGGCAGAACAGACACTGAATAAAAAACCAGGCAGGAATCAATGAAAATGAATTTACCAAGATGATTGGGCAAGGATCTTTTGTCTTGCAATAGTTTTAGCTTGTCTACAATTTCCCTTTTCATTAGATATGCAAATAGGTTCTTTTAAGTTTTTTCGGGTGAAAATATTGATTGACTCCTTCAAGATTAAACTGTCATAAATTGGGCTTATGAAATATCTCCAGTATCTCTATTTATTACTAAATTTTGGTTCATATATTTTTTTTATCTCAATTACCTCTTTCTTTAAAAGTTTGTGTTCCGTCATTTACAGTTGATATTAAAGTTGCCTCGTCAAAAAGAACTAGATGGGTGGGATTAACGAAAATATGCGAAGCCAATACCGAATCTAAGTTGTCATTGTTATTTTTTAATCTCAGGGACTTATCTATTGAAATTTTGTGCTCATGCAAACGCTCACCTAGTTGTTGATGGGTCCTACCAATGTAAAATTTTTCACAAGAACACGGGATTCTGTAGACACCACTACCCAGTACAGGGTCTGTTTTATCATTTCCTGAGTTGAAAAAGTGTTCAACTTTTTGTTCGGTTTTGAAAGAAACAGAGAGATTATGTTTTCTTAAAATTTTTCCAAGTCTATCACTAAGTTTAAGGATGTATTGTAAGACAATGAGAGTTTTATTTCTCAAAAGCCGGAGTAACTGAATCTAGAGGAACAAGCTCACAATTTTTTTAGTTTATCGTTTTTAATAATATGTCTCATATATTTTCAAAGAGTTTTATTGTGTAACCATTTCAGATAAGAATATCTTTGACATAATTTAGTTCAGAATTTATATGATTACGGGAACAAATTTTTAAAACTCTGTCGACTAAAGAGATTATTACCCCTCTTTTCACAGAAGGAGGGTGATTGGAAGAGAAATGTAGATATCGATAATTATGAGTCGGCTTTCTATATATAGAAAATTCAAGACTAGGATTAGTTTTTATAATCAAAACATCTAAGAAAGGCAGCTTACCTGAATCTTCGAGTTCCATTGTGAATTGGAGATTCGAATCAAAAGAGTTCAATTTTTTCAAAAAATCTCTTAGAGAGTCTTGTCCATGTTCCCAAACAGAAAGGATATCATCAAAGAAACGAAACCAGATAGAGTGTTTTAAGTGGAAACTATTCAAGGCAGACTTTTCTGTGAAATCCATGTAAAAATTTGCCAAATAAGGAGACAAGACAGTGCCCATGGATAAGCCAATTATTTGAATAAAAAATTTGTATTGGAATTTAAAATACGAGGAGAACTTGTTGCAAAGACGGACAAGGGTCATTATTGTATCCATTTCCAAAATTTTGTAATTCGACCAAGCTAAATTATCCTCTAGTTTTCTTTGTATGGCCTGCTCAAATTTATGGACATCACATGAAGTGTACATAGAAACTGCATCAAAACTAGCTAAGATGGTGTGTTCTGTTTTACTTTGATTTTTTAACTTTTCAACAAGATCTATGGAGTTTTTAATATAGGATTTGTGTGTGCTTAAAAGAGGCTTAAAAATGGTGGCTAAGAAGCTTCCTATACCCGTAACTGGAGAACTATAACATGCTACAATTGGACGTAACGGAATATCTTTCTTGTGGATTTTAGGCAGACCATAAAACTTTGGGGCTGAGCAACCTTTAAGATAACATTTTCTGTACATTTGAGGGGTAATTAGTCTAGTATTTTTTAAAATTCCTAGTTCATTTCTCAACTTCTGTGTTTATTTGTCCGTGGGATCAAAATTTATTTCTTTGTAAATATTTTTATCCATTAAAAGAGTGTTAACTTTTAATTCATAATCTGCAGAATTCATAATTACAAGTGTGTTTCCCTTGTCCACTTTTGTAATCACTGTGTTTTTGTCTTTTTTTAAATTTTGGAGGATTTTAATTTCTTCCTTTGATTGAGTTGAAAGTGACAAAGATGGGCTATAATCAAGAATACTCTTTAAAATTTCACCTCTGAGTAGGTCTGGATTTTCGACTTCACCATGAGAGCTAAAAATAGCAGACTCCACGCCCGTAATAATTTCTGAAGTATTTACGTGTGTTTGATCAATTGCAAATTTTGGTCCTTTTGAAAGAATTCTTAGTTCCTTGGATGTAAATACCTTAGAGGATAAATTTCCCAAAGGAGGACCAAGACAAAATCTAGGAAGCAAAATCCATGTTTGTTGAAACTGTTGAAATTCCAGTTTTGAGAATTTTTCCGATAAACGAGTTTTTGCTAAATGGAATATGTGTCTGAAAGACCTATGTGACATTTGTAAAATCTGGTGAAAATCATGAGGGGACAAAATATGATATAATAAGGATTTTAAATTTAAGTAATTTATTACTAAGGATGTATCTTCTGGATCTATGGTCTTTTAAAATATGTGTTAAAGTTTTGAAAACCATTCTCTGAATAAATGGGCCTTCAGAATGTGTGCCTAAATGTAGGTTGAAACGTAAAGAAGGTGGAAGAATTCGATGTCTTTAACAAGTTCCTAAGAAATTAAACTGACGAATAAGATTAGTATGTTTCTTAACACAATTTAAAAAAATCTAAAACAATATTGGTCCAATGCTCCCCGTAAGCTTGACGTAAATACATTCTTAGACCACACTGGCTATACATTACAGATGAAACTCAGAGAGGAGAGAAAGTAACAAAAATGAAAAATACAATCAAAAAGGGTGAAAAAACGAGGATTTTGTCAGCCAGCGAACCATGAAGTTGACAAAATATAAGCAAATATTTCAACAAGGACCTCCGCCAAGTCGTCCTAAGTGCTAAACAAAAAAGAAAAAAAACGAAAATCTAACCTTTCGAAGTTTACTAAACAAAGGCAGAACAGACACTGAATAAAAAACCAGGCAGGAATCAACGAAAATGAATTTACCAAGATGATTGGGCAAGGATCTTTCGTCTTGCAATAATTTTAGCTTGTGTACAATTTCGGTTTTCATTAGATATGCAAATAGGTTCTTTTAAGGTTTTTCGGGTGAAAATATTGATTGAGTCCTTCAAGATTAGACTGTCATAAATTGGGCTTAATGAAATATCTCCAGTATCTCTATTTATTGATAAATTTTGGTTCATATATTTTTTTATCTCAATTACCTCTTTAAAAGTTTGTGGTACGCCAATTACAGTTGATATTAAGGTTGCCTCGTCAAACAGAACTAGATGGGTCAGATTTACGAAAATATGCGAAGCCAATGCCGAATCAAAGTTGTCATTGTTATTTTTTAATCTCAGGGACTTATCTATTGAAATTTTATGCTCATGCAAACGTTCACCCAGTTGTTGATGGGTCCTACCAATGTGAAACTTTCCACAAGAACAGGGGATTCTGTAGACACCACTACCCAGTACACGGTCTGTTTTATCCTTTCCTGAGTTGAAAAAGTGTTCAACTTTTTGTTCGGTTTTGAAAGAAACAGAGAGAGTATGTTTTCTTAAACTTTTTACAAGTTTATAGCTAAGTTTCGGGATGCATGGTAAAACGATGAAAGTTTTTTCTCAATTGCCGGTGTAACTGAATCAAGGGGGACAAGCTCCCTATTTTGTTCTTTTATCTTTTTTAATCGTCTATCTATTATATTTTCAATGAGTTTGATTGGGTAACCATTGCAAAAAAGAATATCCTTGACATAATTTTTTTTTCTTTCTTTTTTGTTTAGCACTGAGGACGACTTGGCGGAGGTCCTTGTCGAAATATTTGCTTATATTTTGTCATCTTCATGGTTCGCTGGCTGACAAAATCCTCGTTTTTTCACCCTTTTTGATTTTATTTTTCATTTTTGTTACTTTCTCTCCTCTCTGAGTTTCATTTGTCATGTATAGCCAGTGTGGTCTAAGAATGTATTTGCGTCAAGCTTACGGGGAGCATTGGACCAATATTGTTTTATTGAATGATCTTTTTTTTTGGTTTGAGCTGGTTCCTGAAATTTTCATTCGCCTGGCTCACTTAATGTGTTTAAAAAAGTTTGTATGGATAGTGGTTACTTACCCTATGCGGAATTTATGATTTGTTTATTTTATTGAGGCTTATCATTACAGGAATGCAAGTTTGTCGGCCTAAATAAAATACAAACATTGTGCGCATAAAATAGGTCTTGAGAAATTGCATTCTCGTCCTTATGACACCTCCTAGTGCAACATGATGGCTCCTGAAAATTAAGCATCTAGGCTCTTCAAATTTTTCTAGTCGATATAGCAGAGCAGTAGCAATGCATTGTTTAATATGCATTTTTTTTTTGTTGAAAAATTGTTTTACCGTCAATGAAAAAAATCTGGCAAAATCATCTATTCCTTATTTAATTTGCTTTTTTTTTTCTTTTTTTTTTAGTATCTGGAAATGGTGATTGTAAGACTCTTACTTTGGAAAGATTTTTGGCTGAAGATATGAAGAAAAAGGTTATCGCTTCTATTATTCTGCCGAAACTATCTAATGCAGAGACCTACATTCGGACTTATAAGGTAATATGAAATAATTTTCTTACAACTCAATGGTCGTTTTATCTAATAATAATAATCAAATTTTGTATGACAGGTTTCCAAAATCAAGTTTAATCTTGTGCTCTAAATTTTTTTTCACTAGTCGTCAAGTGACGATGGTGATACAAAAATTAAAAAAAAAAGTACATTTAGATTTTTTAAATCTAAAGTCAACAGTTCATTTTTCTTACAACCTAAAATACCACCTTTCTGTGTTCTCTCCATACAGTGCATAAAATAAACTGTCTTCTGTCGCAAATTTTCTTTCTGAAATTTTGTCATAATAACAAGTCAGCTAGACTTGAAAATAGGTGTTCCCAACCGATTGTGGGCCACGGCCCACCTAGGTGTTCCTAAAATCCTGATGTGGCCACTCGTGATATTTAAATTTCGTTGTTAAAAATTTTACATGCATTCACCCGAAGGAAGCTTAAAAGGCCATTGGGATTTGGTACACCAACTTAACATTTTTTTTCAGGTTGTCGTCTAGGGATATTTTATGCTGATGAAAAATGTTGTATGAATAAAACACCTTTAATAAAATGCATCTCGTTATTGCAATTCTACCATATATATATCTCTTGCTCTTTAAAATGTGAATATGACATGTTTCACATAGAAACTTCTTTTTCAAAACTAAGGCTCTAAAGTATAGTCATTATAAGGATGCACGTCCTGCCCACGACCCGCCAAAATATTGCCATGCCCCCCCCCCCCCCCAGGTGGGGCCTGCACCCCACGCTGGGAATCACGGCTTTGGGACTTCCCGAAATACCGTTTTGACAAGTTATTTTACGATAACTTCTATTTGACTTATATGCTGTTTTGGAACCAAAACTTTTCGAAAAGAGACGCTTGTGAGCCGAAAGAGCCATTGTCATAGCACAAGCGTTTTACACGTATGTACAAACGGTTTTATAAGTATATATACTTAAATTATTATTCCTGTGTTCAAAAATCGTGCCGATGCAAATTAATTATAGATAATTCTCCCAACAATTTTCTTTTTTTTTGTTTTTTCAGGTTACACCTAGAGCTGTGAATGCGCATGCATACGTCAATGCTGCCTTCCATTTTACTAAGGATGACAATAATACAATGACAGCTAGAATTGTATTTGGTGGAATATCTGCCTCCTTCGTAAGTCTTTTATTTCTTCAGAGTAGCACCAAAATGAGAGCCAAGACTTGTCTGGAAAACATGTGTATTATTTATTTTCTGTTGTTTTATTAGTGATTTATTCGATTGTTTATCGAGTTTAATTATCTACTTTGAACACATTTTTCTTAACATTGGATGTGGCTACCAAAATGAATTTTGACACTTCCCAGAAGCCAGTGTTTTATTTATTTTATTTTATTAATACTATGAAACATTTACCCCCAAATAAAGGCTAGTAGATTACTGCCCTTATTTTTCAGTTGCTTTCAATCTACAAGCTGTGGTATTTGAATTTCGTTGTCTGTGCATTTCCCCTTACTGACTTGCCTTTTTCTTAAATTTTTTCAGAAATTTTAAAGGATGAAAAATAGGAATAATTCCAACCCCTTGTTGATTCCCATCATTTGGGATTTCTTGTCTAATAAAAATAACTCGTTTTTTGTGTCTTTTTTTTTTGTTCATTTATCTTTTTATGAGCTTTTTATTTTGTTTCACGTTTCACACTTTTTAAATCTATCAAAATACTTCCACTCTTCATTAAAAAATCACTGGCCTAAAAATTATACTACCACGAATATGCCGTTGCGAAAGAAATGACAGAAAACAGACACAAACTAACATGAAAATAAGTATTTCATGGAGGCTAAATTTTTAAGGTAGAAAAAATTTCCACACCATAAGCCATTAACATTCTGTTTAGGAGATAAGACATTCAACGATAAATTCTTCAAAGATCAAATCTTCAAACAGAAACCTACTCGTTTACAGGTATTAATTAAAAAAAAAAAATCTGATGAAACTAAACAGCTTAAAACAAACAAAAATACTGCATCGCAGTTTATGTAACATATTTCTGAAAAACTGTTCCGAACAAACTGGCTCCTGATATTTCCCTATATTTCTAAAATTCTGAGAAACTAGCGCTTTACTGAAAACACAAAACGGACGCAACGAAACAGAAATAGAAACATGAGAATCCTTAAGTGCGCTTTAGTCTTCAATCAGCCATGAAGTCAATATTTTTACGACGCGCTTTTAACTCTAAAAGGCTCAAGAAAGTGCAGTTTTCAGTAAAGCACTAGTTTTTCAGAATTCTAGAAATATCGAGAAATGTCAAGAGCCACTTCATGACGTTCTTTCTCCAGAATTATTTTTTGTAACCAAGTGCACCCATTTGTTTGCACTTAATAAAGAACGATGTGGCCTCTATATAGTCGTTTTTTCCTGGATCCGAGGGACGGTGCTGATACAAAACAAAGTAAAAGTTTACATTTGTATTCTTATGCTTTAAAGAGTAAACGTTTTTTTAAACAAGTAAGAAGCGATATTAAAACTTAAAAAAACGAAATTATTCAGTATATGAGGGAACTGCTTCCTTCTGAACCCTCTGTTCTTTATGCTAAATTTGAATTTTTTGCGTCAGTTCTTCTAGAACCACTGCTCAAACACAAGGGCCATTGGTAAGGAATAGGAAGTATCTTTAAACCACTATAAGACTTTTCGTGGCTTAGTGGTTTACTGGCTGCCCCCTCCTAAACCCCCTCGCTCTTACGCTAAAGGTTTATAGTGTTTTATTGTGTAAGCTAGCGTTTGAGCAGTTGCTGTTAGAGGATTGAGACAAAAAATCTGGCTTCTGAGCGTAAAATCTGAATCTGAGTGTAAAAAGTGGGGGGCTCAGAAAGGATAATCCCCTCCCCCCCACACTATATACGGAAAATTTTCTGTTCGTTTCAAGTTTTAATATCTTTCTTGACCTTTTTTTAACAATTTTTTGTACAAAAGTTATAAATTAGGATTTCAGATTTTTAATTAGGATTAGGTTCATTAGACTATGGAACGCTTGTTCTTTACGATGACAAAAAAATTAATATCCGGGAAAGAACTTGGACCGGTATTCTGGTGGTGTTGGATTAAAATACCAGTGCTGAAAACTTTTTCTATGTTTTGAAAAGAAGTTTCAGTTTTTCCAGCTCAAAGAAAACGAAAGAAAATTAAAAAAAAACTAAGAGCTTCAAATTCTTAAAAAATCGGAAAACTAGGATTTATGGTGCAAAAATGTTGTATCTGTATCATAATGGCTTAATGAAGGTTATTTGTTCAATAAATGTCATTTTCTTTGTCAACCTTACGCTTTATAACTTTATGACTTTTAAATTGTGGCAGCCAACTTAATGCTAATGATTTTTTCTATACTATCTACTGATATCTAAAAAGTTTTTTTTATTTATTTTCATGACTCCTTTTACTACCATTTTATCTCTTAGAGGGCAATAGTTTATTATCTTTTTTTCAATTTTTAGAATCATGCAACTAAAACGGAAGAATTTTTCCTGGGAAAGAATGCAGCTGATCCAAATATCCTCATTGAGGGTCTGAAAATTTTAGAGAATGAGGTTCTATTGTCGGTCACAACCTCACCAATTGAAACCTCAGCTGAATACAGAGTATCTCTCGCAGTGTCCCTTTTGTATAAGGTAAGTGCCAACTTTTCCACTCCCCTTATTTTACCATAAGGACTATCGCTATAATAGGTCTTTTTCTATGCTTTCAAGTTTTTTGGTTTTGTTTTTTACACTCAATGTTAATTTCTCTATTATTATGGTTTTGTTAATTTTTGCTTATGTAATTTTTATTTATGCTTTTTCTCACTAAACAAAAATAGAAATCCAGTCACATGTAGATTGTGGGCGCTATTTTTGAAAAAAAGATTTATCTTATTCGTCTTATGCAAGAGCCGTATTAATGCCATACCTGGACCCTTTGGCTAGTGATCTTTTTCGGCCCCCTTGCTTAGAAAATTTTTCTTTAAATTGCCGAAGTTATCTTGTAGAAGCATTTACGGAGCATTACAGGGAGGGATAACTTCTAAAATATGAATTTTACATATGAAGAATCAGTATTAAAAGCTGATTCTTGTTAAACCTTGTTGATGTTGATGTTGATGTTTTTTAACTTGTTGATGAACCTGTTGATGTTTTAAGAGTTCTGGCTTTTATTGACAAGAGTTGCACGTGTTACTTGCCGTTCATTGCTTTGAACGGTTTGATAGTTAGTTAAGATAAAACGTTGCTTGTATAAGAATTGATATTATTATCGTATCACAGGCAATTAGATACTATTTGAAAACTCATAGGGGAGTTCGAGGTTGACCAGGACACGGGGTTGATCTGTACAGGCAAGTATAAACCACTAGTGGCCTAGCCAAAATTCTAAAAACATCAAGATAATTGCATCATCTATTACACTATTATCCTGATAGTTTGGATCTAGATACGCGCAGCCATTTGCATCCTATTTTGTAAAAAGTGTTTTTAACGTAGATTTTTTTTTTCAATGACCCCTGTTTAAAATTTAATTGAGTGACCCAGGCTGCTGGATTTGCAATCAGATTTTGTTCTGCAAAAAGATAGCTCACATCACAGTATATAAATTATAGGCAGTATGATCTTTCCCTATCTCACCCATTATAAAAACCCGGACCGAGGTGCGAGTGTTCCAGAGAACGTAGAAACATAAGCGACATTAGATTTTTTCACGGGTGGACAAGTCAGATTTCTCTCGAACGCGAAACTTGGCTTCAACGTTGGAACACTAAATTTTGAAGAAACTAATTTTAAATTAATGTATTTCAATACATATATGAAAATCGGTAATTAGTAGTGCAATGTTATTATTAGATGTTTTTAGGAATTAAAAGTAGATTTCGAAGTCTCAAGTTGGTTTTAAAGGCATTTTGAGAAAGTTTCTGCCAAAATACGTGTTCCAGGGTAATTGGACCACTGATGGCAGATCAAATAAGAGGAGCTGTTTGTACGCGCTAATGCAAGAATAAGTGCGAGGAGCTGTTTGTTCGTACCGAGAATGAAGAGCCAGAAATTACCTGCGGTAAACTTACTGCTATACCTTTATACTGTGGCTCACATAGGACGATTTTAGAGCAGACGATAGGACGCCATCCAATTTTTTTTCAAATCAATTTAATATCGCAAGAGGACTCATGAGGTTGTGTCGGACACGGCAGGTAGGGATTTGTTTGACAGTTCTTACATCTGTCCGAACCAGCTCTGTCTCTAAAAGGTTTATATTTAAGGTAAGCACACACAGACGACAATCAATATTTTCTAGTCACTAAAAAGGATATACGTTCGCGTTTAACAAGATTGCAGCTATATCTGCAACCATGACTCATTGCTCTATTTCTTTTTTGCATATAATTTCCACACAGGAAAAAGGCTTTGAATTTCTGATAGCCAGAACATAGTAAAAGAGTAAACCAAAATTTTCACTAGGAATTTAATATAATGTCACGACCTCATGTAGATGTCACTGCCTCTGTCGTTATTCCTCTAGACTGGTCAAAGAATTTAAGCGCATCAAAAAACTGGTGGACCTTATTTTCAAAGAGGAATAAGGATTTATCGCTTATATGCCCCGAAGTGACCAGCCAAGCAAGTGGCTTTAACTGCGTTGTTGTGGAAACCTTTTTTGACAAACTTTTAAATGTTGATCCATGTTACCAAGGACGGCACACGCATGATAGGGTATGGAATATTAATGGGACGGGGGTCCCACCCGTCCTACTTCTATCTCTGATTTTGGCTTCGACGATAGTAAAGGAAGCTTCACACACTACATCCGCCAAAAATGGTCAAATCGTGACAATAGTCTGCTTATGCAGTGCGTCTGGTGCCACTATGCCTCTGGCGTATATCTTCCTACGAGTCAACTACACCTAGGCCGTATGCTAAGCTCCTTAAATTTCTTAGATATTTTGTGAAACATACGAAACCAGACAAAACGTGCCCCATTCTTCTACATCTGGATAATCACAGTTCCAATAGTGAATTTCATCCTATGAAGTGGCAAGGCTTATTTTACAGTGTTTCCTCCTGTAAAAATTTAGCCCGGCGAACACTGTTTGCTTAGGCATATTTTCTCTGATCAAGTTTTTTTCCCTCTGTAGTAACATGCACACCAGTAGTTATGGTACCTGTGAACCCAAGTCCCTTGGGATCATCCGAGGCCTCTCAGGTCGAAAGAAAACCTAGTTACCTGAACATGTTTGACCTTTCCACTCTGTGTCCACTATTAGCCTAAGTTTTTGCGGTGAAAAATTTTGGGTAAGTTCCGTAATTGGGGACTTACCCAAGTAATTATAACTCGCCTGAAAAAGATGAAATAGAGCAAGCGAGAAAAAAAAAGCAAAGAAGACCACGAAAACAAAGCGTGGACAGTCAACAAAAAGTGTGGAAAGCAGTGATACTGAATTCCTTGATTTCAACGACGTTTCAAATGAGGGCTTACTTCATTGCCGTAACAAGGAAGACATAAAGCCCTCCGATCCCGATTCAATCACGGCAAATGGTTTTGTTCATATGAAGTTTATGCTTAGCAAGCAAATTTTTGTGTTTCTCCAATAGAAAGTGTCAATCAAGGTGATTTCCGTTTTCTTTCACGTTTTGCGAGAAAACGTGGACCGAAATTCGCTTCCAGAGATTCCAGGTAAAACAGATATCAGTGTGGGCGACATGGTCTAGAAACTTCCTCGCCCAAGAAACATGGGAGGCTCAGGAAGACGCGACTTAGGTTTAGTCTTTGAATACAATCTTACCTTGTAGTGACTACAGTAAATTGGGTGTCATTTTAATACCTTTTTTTTCATTTTATATACCTGAAGTCCTGATTTTTTGTTTTTTATAACTTTAGACATATTTGAAGAAAAGAACCTCCAAATCCAAAAGTTCTGCGCGGTGTCAAAACCAATACTAGAGCCGTCCAATCCAGCCCCATGGGTTTGTGCTGCTTTCGGAAATTTAGAAAAATAAAAAAGCAATAAAACAAATTTTCCCTTTTTGGAAAAGAAATCTGAAAAAAAGGAATTCAAATGAAATCTTGACAGATACATAATTTATGGATCATTTTTGTGGATTTTGTCTTAAGGAGCACAGGAAAAGCAATGCAAGACCATGGAATGATTCAAGCATCGTAGATGAAAGTGTGAGCAAAATGAATGAACTTTCAGAGGTCTTGCGAGTTCAGGGTGCTAGAATAGGCTCGAAAATAAATGTTAAGAAGAGTAAATCACTAATGCTAGGAATGAGTGAAGAGTAAAAATGTTACATTGGGTAATATAAAGATTGATCAGGTTGACAGCTTCATTTACCTCGGTAGTTTTATTAGTAAAGACGGTGGGAGCAGTGAAGATGTTAAAAGTAGAATAGCCAAGGTTCAGGGTGTTTTTTTTTTCGCATTTAAAAAGAATAGGAAGAACAGGAAGATAAGTCTGCAAACCAAGATGAGAATATTGGAAGCTGCAGTGATGACAGTGTTCAAATATGGCTCTGAAGCATGGGCACTCCAAAAGTCGATGAAGATTTGCTAGATGTTTTCCAGGAGAATTGCCTACGGATTGTTCTGGGTACCAGGTTGACTGACCGTATTTTAAAACGGTAGTCTGTACGAAAAGTAAGGGTTTGATCCCGCTTTCTAGAGCTATAATGAGAGAACGGTTGAAATGGCTAGGGCACGTTCTGCGGATGAACGATGACAGATTGCCAAAGATTGTCCTTTTTGGCCAACCGTCCAGGCCTAACCGGAAAGCAGGTCATCCGGGGTTGGGGTGGGAGGATGTCATAAAGAAAGATTTAAAGGAAATGGGAACTTCCTAGGAGGGTGTAAAGAGGGGGGCTTTTAATAGAGGGGGACGGAGGAGGAGCGTTGGCCTCAGGCGGCTTGGTTCTTCAGCGAGTTGTTGGTAGTAGTAGTAGTAGTAGTAGGAATCAGAACTGCAGAAAACTAATGGCTTAGAAGATATACCGTTTTAAAAAATCGCGTCCCCCTATTCTTAAAACTAACTCTAATATTCAAACAGTTTTAACCATTTACCAGTCAATATTAATATGTAGCAAGAGAACATCGTTATTTTCATCTTATGATTCATCATTGAAAGCTATTTCTTTTGATATACGGTATAGTTTCCTGCGCTATTCCATTACTTTCAATATGCTCATATAAAATTGTGTTGATTAGCGTTCTCTTTTATAGTTCTTCTTATATTTTTATCCTGGAAAATTAGATGAGAAACTAACGAGTGGAGGAAGCAACCTTCAAAGGGGTGTTTCTACGGCTGTCCATGAGTTCACTTCTAGCACTGAAGAGTTTCCAATAGGAAAGCCAATTCCAAAGCTGGAAGGAAGAGCTCAGGCTGCAGGTTATTTTCTTAATTATTTAATTAATTATTATTTATTACTTATTATAATTTAATGATAATTATAATTTAACTATATAAATTAATTACAGATTAATTTAATCATAATTAATTATTTATATAATTATTAATTATTTTCTTAATTTCAAAAAACAAGTCCATTTGAAAATATTTTCAAAGTGCCGATTTCACGTCACAGCTGAAGTACCGTATTTTTCAGTATATTCAGAAATTTAGACTGAATTCGTGCATTGGCCGTGATATTTCAGCAGCTATTGAAGAGTTCTAACAGTATGTATTTCTACTCATAGTTACAGTGAAACAGAACCACCTAGTTTTGTTTTATTCATTGTTCTGACATTTTTATGAAAAAAAAGTCCTGCTTATTATATAAAAATGATCTTACCCTTGTTTACTCGTCTTATGCAGTCATAACTGGCTGTATAGTTAGATTCTAATGGTAAACAAATTTCCCTTCGGTAGCTAAATTTTACGATGTGCAATTCACATACGGAAAACTATTCGGTTCGCTTCTATTTCGAATTAGTCTTGAAAAAATCTTCTCTCCTGCTGGAAAACAATCGCTGAAAATAAATAAAAGCTCCAATTCCATGGCATGAAGATAATTGGTAACCTTTTTAGATGGCTATCTTAAATACAATACCTACATATTTCAGTAGGTAAATTCCCGACAAAGATTTTCTAGGAGGAGAATTTCTAGAAAGTTCATTTTCAAGGAAGACAATTTTTCTGTCAATCAGACGAAACAGCCAGGATTTACAAAGCGCTTACTGACATTTACTTCCCGACAAAGATTTTCTAGGAGGAGAATTTCTAGAAAGTTCATTTTCAAGGAAGACAATTTTTCTGTCAATCAGACGAAACAGCCAGGATTTACAAAGCGCTTACTGACATTTACTTCCCGACAAAGATTTTCTAGGAGGAGAATTTCTAGAAAGTTCATTTTCAAGGAAGACAATTTTTCTGTCAATCAGACGAAACAGCCAGGATTTACAAAGCGCTCTAGATAGCAACTACCTTCTTCCAGCCTTTGTCCAAACTTGAACTAAAGGATTGCATTTTATTTATTTTATCCCAGAAGCCTATTTCTCTAAACATACACCTCTAGACGTGCTGGGTTTAATTCTGAACCCTTAAACTGGTCCTTGTTGTTTTTTCTGCCTTTATGAGTAAAACCGTCTGATTTACCCAAAGCCATTCGGGAGGATACGTGTATTCCACATATTTATTCACTAATCCTACACTGAAAATTTACGAGGGACTTTAGGTGATGCTTGGAATTGAAAAAAAATTCCTGGAAAGTATTGGCCTATAATATATTTTTTTCAGTAGAGTGCAAATTATGTTCTGGTCTTGAGAAGGCATGGGGGTAGTCAGTAATACTCATTTAAATTCGCTCGTTTTGAGTTTAACTCGGTTATTTATTGTAATTTCTGTTAGTTTTGGGTTTAATATATTTATTGATTGTGATTTGTGGTAGTTTTAAGCTTGGAAGATTATTTGACTTTATTTCTGCTGTTTTTTTGTTTAACGTAGCTCTTTACTTTTCTTTGAAAAACTTATTTCGTGGAAATAATTTTAAAGTTAATTTCTGTTTGTTTTTTATTGACAAAGTCTTTTCCGTGGAATTTTTTTATACAAATATTTTTATGGATTCTTCTATAAGAATGCATAGTTTGGCTTGCTATTTGTATTTTGTGAGAAACTTTTTCACCAATGTTTAATCTTCGTATTAATAATAATGTTAATTTAATTTATACCTCCTCAAGTTAACCTGAAAAATAAAAAATAATATCATTCCCAAAAAAATTCTTTCTATGCTCTTTGACAACTTGGATACATTTACACTCTCTTGATTTATTTAAATTGTAAGAGAAGAAGTAGTGATAGTATTGGCACCGAAAGTTTCAACTTAATACCCCCAGTCGTTCTTGATATATTGCTTAGGTTTGTTATTGGCAACCATACAAACAGTGCCTTTTGATTTAGTTTTAAAGTAACATATATTTTTAAAGCATAATGGGCCAATTACATAACTGGGGGGGGGGGCTGGCAGACCGAATATCCCTAGAGACATAGTTACTGGACCGCTGTTCTATGCTGAACAAAATGACTGTAAAAAAATATCGATTCGATGGGTTTGGAAAATGAATGGGCTTGGGAGGATGGCTGCCTACCCTCTAATCTCTTTTGACTTTTAAAAATGGCGCTAGAACTTTTTGATTTAGTTCAACATCCGCCAAAATATACCTTGGAAGCTTTACCTTCATACTGTTAGCTTGCATAGAAGCAATTAGTAGCAGTATGCGCATTGCACCTTTGGTTTCTACAAGATCCCTTTCAAAACACGCTGAAAATTTAACCTTAATGCCATCAACCGTTCCTGAAACATTTCTGATACGTCCTCTTAACAACCTGTGTGGGCATTGTGTCTTTCAATTTAGGTCTATACAGTTTCAATATTTCCCCAATTTTTCGCCATAATAACCTTGGTATTGATAGCGGCGGTAGTAGTAGTAGCAGTAGAGTTAAAAGTGGTTAGCTTTGCATATGAGATACTAGCAGCAGTAGAAGTTTTAATAATAACAGCAGTAGTAGTAATATGAGTAGAAGCGGTAGCAATAGGAGGCAATTATTTTCTTTCGGTTAGTTCAACATCCCCCACAACAAGCCCTGTTAGTTTCAATTTCACACACCAAACTACTCCCAAGATATTGCAGTTACGCCCTTTTGACAACCTACATACAGACGATGTGTTGCGATTAAGCTCACCCCCCCCCCCCACAAAAAAAGAAAATCTTTGAAAATTTCACCTTCATACCTTTACTCATAGTTGTAATAGTAGTCATAGTAGTCTTTTTATTACTAGTATTAGTATTAATAGTACTAGCGGTAGTACTAGTAGCAGCAGCAGTATTAACGTATTGCCTTTACAAGTAGTTACAATAGAAGAAGTAGCTGAAGTAATAGTAGTAAATGTAGCAGTGATAGAAGTATTAATAATGTTGCCTTTTGGTCAGATGATTTTCCCCTTTTAGTATTCTGTGAAAGTTCCAACTTAACACCCATATCAATTCTTGAGATACGCTCTTTTGACAAAGTGCACGCACATAGGATATTAGGGTCTTACTCCATCGACCCCATTCAATCACATATGATGACTGACCGGCTTGATGAAGTAATATTTCATTAGGATTGGTGGAGAACTTATCTTCAGACTAGGCCTATTATTCAGCATGATTCTGAAAGATGCTGAGATATAAAGTGCATTATTTTCTACAAAGCGAATATGAAACGCACTCTTAATTCTGCAAGTCTTTCTCCAAAATCAAATCCAGGCAATTAAAAAAAAATTCTAATCTCAATAATTTTGGCTGAAAACTTAATCAACTGTCAAACTTTAATTTGAAAGTGTCTGTCCCAAAAAAGAGAATTCTGATTTATGCTGGAAAATTCAACGTAGAATAATTTTTTTTTCTTATAGTTTCTACATAGACTCTAAAAAATTTTGCATTATTCATTTGAGTTTAGTGACTTAACAATAGCAAAGAAATAACAAAATTAGCCGATTCCTTCCGTAATAAATGATTAAAATTACTCAAAATTTCTCTAATTATTATTATATTCATTTATCATATAATTTTCCAGGTGAATCGCAGTTTATAAGTGATATACCAGCATTGCCAACACAGCTTTATGGAGCCATAGTTGTTACCGAATGTGGTCCAGCCAAACTGGACGAAATTGATCCAAGCGAAGCTTTGGTAAGTCAGACAAATCACATTCCAATAAATGTCCAATTCGTTCTCAAAATGATTAAGTTTTCGCGGGCCTTACGAAAGTGTAACGTATAGAGCATTGCAACATTGACTTTGATTCATGAATGTTCCGTAGTATATAGTACTCGGTTGTATGTATACAGCAAGTTAAACCATTTGTTTTTTTTGTTTTTTTTGGTTTGGGGTGAACTTAAAATCCCAGAATATTAGCGGATGAGTTGAGTAGCTTGTATAATAGCAATTACATAGAATACACCGGATGTACGATTCGAGAAACTCACTACCATCCATTTTTCATCTGACTCAACGAATACCCCCATGGGAAACTTGGTCAAAGCTATTGACCAAGCTATTCCGATCTGCTTTTATAATTGTATGATAAAAGTTTTGAGGCTGATGATACGATTTCCAAATTAAATCCATAGGCTAAACAATCCCTGTTTCAAGTAGATCTTGTATACAAGCTATGCCCCATCCTATTCAATATTGTTCTGTAGGCAGTGTCTTGGGCACTATCCAATATCATGTTTGTGAACAAAGAACAAGAAGAAAGAGAAAAATGAAAAACAAAAGAAGATAAACTTCGTTTTTTGTTTTTACTTTAAACTCGAATGTCAAATTTATTCTCAATGATTACGTTTTTCAGTCCTATTTACGGTTGTTTTTATTCAAAACTGTTTTCATTGTATAGGTTTGGAGGACTTTTTGATTGAAAGTAGCAACAAAAATCATTAATACATATTCACAAGCAAGGAGGCATAAACAAACCTTGAAAGTTTTGAGGGATATCTTCTGTGGAAACATGAGCATATGAGCATATTCTTAATGGCATCATGGCTATCCTTTCTGCTAAATTTTTTTACTTCCACCCAAATGTATAATTGTGTATTTTTGGTTAATGATAATACCAGTCATTAAAGTAGGAATCATAAGTAGAAGAAAAATATTTTCTTTTACTGGTAATAGTCTATTAAGGTAGTAGAAGCCAGGCACTCATGGAGAAACTTTTTCTATGGAGGAGGAACAACTCCAAAAAAATGAGTTACAAGGGTCAGTCACTAGGAAGAGCTAAAAAAAGTGCCTTTATTTATTTTACGACTTGAAAAAATAGCTGTAAATTGGCAACGCAGAGGTGGTCAGATGTAAGGCTGATGGACTATAGTGATTCCATTCACTACCTTATCGTCATCATTGACTTCTGACAATTTGTGAGCTGAGGAACATTCAGCTGAATTCCTTGATCTTCTTTTTCTTATGAAGTACTTCACTTTCTTATTTAAAAAAAAAAGAGACTAACAGTTGACAAAAAGTGTTGTCTGAACTGACAAAACAGTCCTTTTGAACGCACTCACTGTTTTTACTTCCAGGGCATGGAAGGTGTGGTTCGTTTTTTGACTGCCAAAGATATTCCAGGGATGAACGCTTTTCACAGTTCTATCTATACTCCTTTTGCTGTTGAAGAAGAACAGGTATATACTTTTTTTTATTAATTTTGAAAACTACTTTTAAAGAAGTTAAACATTAATTTTTGGTTATTGGTGCAACGTAGTAAATCAAATTTTTCTATTACGAATTTTGAGCTGATTCATAATAATGATTATCCTGTATATATGAGGTGGTCTGCCATCTTCCCCACCACCCCCATTCTGTATGCTATTTTTTTTTTTACTATATCTCTACTGAAAGCTTATTTAAGTGCAACAAATTACACATTTGGTGATTACTGGTAATTTTTTACTTATCAACTACTTTTAGTAGCCTTTGTATTGAAAATTTTGTTCTCTAAGGGAAATGTACATAATTAAGATCTTCCATTCTTGAAGTATTTTGAAAAATACAATTTTTCAAGAAAAAGGGCTTATTTAGTATATTTACCGTCATTGCCTAGAAAAGTAAATCCTTCTCTTCTGTATTTTTCTTAGATAGTTGTTTAGGGTTCTATTGAATTCCATTTCATAACTTTAATCAGGACCACACCCTGTTGCTTCTTCAGAAGTGTTTAACTTCTTCTTCTAAAATCATCTAGTTTTTCATGTGTTTTTTTTTTTTTTTTTTTTTTTTTAACATAATTTTAGAAACTCTGCGTGTACTATGAGGTTCTCCACTGTTTTATCTAACAGATCATGCGTCACAAGGAAAAAGAATATCTTCCATGTGATGATGTTTAAATCAACTAGTTTAACGCCATCTATAACCTGCTTTTAATAATTCTTTTATGTATCACAGTTGCTGTACCAAATAAAAAAAAACAATACTTGACTTTCTAAGTCGTTTCCAATTTAAATATAGATAAATCTGATGAGAAGCATTCAATTAGAAAAATTGGGTGAGCTAAACAGCAATGTTGGACTAATGAATATTCGGAGCAAATAGAAAATAAATCCAGGTAAAATATAATTGAAATGTAAAAATATCCCAATCAACAAAGTTCCTCGTACAAAATCCATATTTTCTAAGCATTATTTAGGAAAATGATTCAGATTCGTCAAATACTAAAAACTTACATTCTTTTCCTATTTTTTTTTCAAATATGTCGACGAAATTTTTTAGTAGCTTTTTCACAAAAACTAAATGGAATACAAGTCTTCCAACTTAAACTTTATACAAGTGGCAAAGGAAAGCGTTAGTTGTTTTTGCACTGACGTTTTTACGGAATGGCGTCAATACAAAACGACAAAGTTTACACAATTAATAGTTTTTACCGTACAAAAGCTTACTGAGCATCAAACAAGAAACGTGGTTCTCATTTAGCCCCCCTTCAAAGGATAAAAATATACAAAAGTAAAACAATTCAATAATTTAACAAATTATACATGATAGATTATTGTTATTGAAAATATTGGAATTTTTTCAAACTTTGGGATTTTCTTGTAAGTGAAGCTTGAAATATTTTTGAATTCTCAATGGCAACCCTGGTACCGTCACTTTGATCAATGAAAGAGATATATACAGAGACAAAACTTCGACTGATCAGTTTCATTTTCAGTTTCATTTATTTATATTTAAAAATAAAATGCATAACATACATAACATTCCTGCCAGGAAAACGCAAAAAAAGAATGCTTGGCTATGGCAGGACATTAACTAATATTAATTAAAAACAAACAGAAACAACAAATTAACTGAGCGTATCAAGAAGAAAAAAAGAGGAGAAAAGTAAACCAGTAAATAAGTCAAGCTATAGTTTCAACTTTAAATGTAAGAAACGAAGAAGAGAGAGAAGGCAATAGGGAACGAGAAAAAAGGGAGAATGGAAATGTGGAGAAAAAACAAACATGGAGGAGGACAGCACTAAACACTTTTTCTGTAATGACCCTTCGCTGGTCGCTTAAAGGATATAAGATTCTGTGAATTCCGGATGTCTAAGACGAGAGAACTCCAAATAGTCCGTGCAAAAAATCGAATTAAAAAAGAAGGCTCTTTTCGTAGAGGGCGCTTCTTGGACTATGTCACAAGAATGTCGTATGGCGTAAGTATGCCAATCTTGATTTAATGTAGGCGGATCTTAAAAGGAAGATGGAAGGAGTTCAATGAAATGCTTGAAACGAAAATTTGCGATTTGCAAACCTCGAGTCTTAGGCACATCAAATATTTAGGTTAATTTGATATGGAAGCTGATGTCATCTGTGTGTTGAATCGGTGATGTAATTTGAACTATTATTTTGGATAATTTGAACTCTTTTATAACAAGAAATGAAGTTACTTGCCCATATGGAGCCGCCGTAAGGCAAATCGGGATGAAAAATAGAATGACAAATCATTTTCAGGATTTTGTTAGGGGAACGAAATTTAAGACGACAGATGACCCCAAGGGACCTGGAAATTTTACTGTCTACTAATTTTGCATGTTGTTTCTACGAAAGACTTTCATAAACTACAAATCCAAGATATCTACTGGGTTTTACTCTATTGATAATAGCTACTTTTAATTTTAGATCTGTCTGAATTGACGATATTCTAGAAATAAATACATAATTTGTCGTACTGTAATTCAGTGTTAAATAGTTTAAATCAGTCCTTGAGACAAATTCAGTGAGAGCTGTTTTCATTTTCTAAAACAAAGAGGGTAGATTTTCACATGCAACAAAAAGAAGTCCTTCGTCTGCAAAAAGTATTATGTTGGCTTCAGACAAATAATATTTTACTTGGTCAACATAAGTAAGAAAAAGTAGGGGTCCCAGTATTGACCCTTGTGTAGGTTAAGTAACACATTTTATTTCTTTCGAACTATCAGCACATTGGTGTACATTCTTCCCTGAATCAACCCTGTTTCAGGCTTTTACTTCCACAACATCCAGGAAATCCAAAATATTTGAGACCATTTTCTAAAATGCCGTCCCACCCAAATTTAAGACATCTTGCGTTTCTTATATTTTTAAACACTTGAATAAACGGGTCCTTCTACTAGGAATATTTTGCGCCTTAGCAGTAGAGGTAAAAATTAACTAATGATTTCTTTTTCTACAAAACAGACGCTGGTTTTCTCCTAACAATAAGGTTTCGATACTTGTAATCTGAGATATCAAAAGTACACATATTAATTATGAAACTCTGTCCTTCACATGGTTGTGACGCTTCTTCTGACGAATCGCCTTAAAATTGACCAAAAGAGAAGTGTGCTTTAACATTTGCTAAGTAACAAAGTTACCTCTGGAGTTTTTGACTTAAATCTGTTATTTTGTATTTTCAAGCGCCAATGACGCATTAGGTTTTAGACTTTTACAGTGAGAGAAGGAGGTCATACCCAAACTCTTGTTTGTGGTGATTTTTGTTTGTTTCGAGCTTAATTTGCATATTCAATTTAAGTTTCACTCGTTTTAATATTTATGTTTTAATTTACATTAATATCTATTGTATGTTTGTTTGCATTGATTGTTTGTTTAATTTCTGTTCGTTTTAAGTTTCATTCGTACTTCAATAGGAAAATATTTTTTTCGTCTTAAACTTGATTTTTATATTCAATCTAAGCATTACTCCCTTGAAGATCTGTTTATTCATTTATATAATAGCTTGTTGTATCTTTTTGCTAAAATTGTTTATTCAATTTCTGTTCGTTTTGGGTTTCATTTATTCTTTAATAGTAATTTCTGCTCCTCTTGAGTATTGAATTTTAACATGTATTTGTATCAGCTGAGCTCAAGTTTAAAATGGCCTTTACTTTTCTTTTAAAAACTTATTTTTTCGGAAAGTTTTTTTTTTTAATTAATTTTTGTTCGTTTTTTATTGCAAAAAATTTCGAATTTTTAAAAATTCCTTCTTTCAAAATCAAACTTTAGAAAAATAATCAAATGTTCATCAAAGTATCAAAACTGATATCAAAGTAACAATATAAAAGTGAAAAAATGGGTTTGTGTCAACCTCGGAGTTTTTATTAAAACAAAATTTTTATCGGATGGGTTTGGGGAAAAAGGGCGTGGGGGGACTAGATTAAGCTTCGGTCTCTTTTGACTCTTTAAAAGTGAACTAGAACTTTCTATTTTCAATCAAATGAACCCTCTCTGAAGTTTATAAGAGTATCCCTTCTATAAAAACCATATAAATCCCCAGAGTATAACTTACAACGCCTGTCCCTCGGCCCTGGGAGGTTGTGTCGACCCTGGAGTTTCAATATCTGACGGTTGAACTATTTTTAACAAAATGGTTACCTGAAATTTTTATCGGATGGGTTTATCCATCCGATACACCCAAAGGCGTGGAGGACGGGAGGGGCTAGTTGCCCTCCGATCTTTTTCACTCTGAGAAAATGAACTACAATTGTAAATTTCTATTCAAATGAACCCTCTCTGAAGTTTATTCGAGTATACCTTCCATAAGAACCATATATGCCCCCAGAGCAATACTTACAACGCCTGCCCCGGCCCTGGGGGATTGTGTCGACACAGGAGTTTTTCTTGTCTGACCTTTGAACTATTTTTAACGAAGTGACCCTACGTGAAGCAGTTTTGTTATATGATCTTTGAGCTATTTTTAACAAAATGGCTACCTCAAATTTTTTATCAGATGTATTTGGGGGAAAAGGGCTTGGGGGGCCAGTTGCCCTCTGATCACTTTTGACTCTTAAAAAGGGCTGGATTTCAATATCCAATCAAATGAGCCCTCTCTGAAGTTTATACGAGCATCCCTTTCATACGAATAATATACGCCACAGATCATGAATTGACCCACCGGCCTCCGGACCCTGGGGGGTTTTTACAAGAAATGAGTTTTTGTTATCTGGATTCTTAGAAATATTTAACAAATAGCATACCTACGCTTGTGAATTAAAAATATGTGGGGACAACAGACATAGGGGGATAGCTTCCATTCAATATCTTTCAACTCGAAAAAACTTAGATATAAACTTCAATTTCCAATCAAATGAACCATATTTGAATTTTTTTACGAGCATCCCTTCAATACGAACCATATATTCCCCAAGGGCATAACTTACAACACACCTGCCTACGGGCCCTGGGGATCTGTGTTAACCTCACAGTTTTTATTATATGGTTTTTGAAATATTTTTAAAAAAAAAGACATCCCAAAGTCCCTATTAGATGAGCTTAATGAAGCACGGGTATGAAGGGGGAGGGCGCTAGGTGCCCAACAACCTTTCTATAATATTAAAAAGTAAACTAAAAGTTTAAATTTAAAATAAAATGATACCTCTTTGAAGTTAATACGAGCATCCCTTCCGTAAGATCCATATATGCCCCCAGGGCATAACTTATAACGCCTGCCCTCGGGCCCTGGTGGGTTGTGTCAACACCGGAATTTTTGTTATATAATCTTTGAGTTATTTTTTACAAAATACCTATCACAAAATTTTTATTGGATGCATTTGGGAAAATAGGGTTTAGGGGGGGGGAGCTGGTTACCCTCCAATATCTTTTGACACTTAAAAAGTGAACTAGAACTTTCAATTTCCAAACAAATGAGTCCTCTGTGAAGTTATTCGACAATGATGTCTATACAAAACCGAATATGTCCCCAGGGCATAACTTACAACCCTTACCCTGAGGGCTGTGGGGGAGTTGTTATTCTCAAATACCTAATTTCCAGAAGTTAAACCTACGTTTAACAAAATGGCTGTCTCAAAATTTTGATTTTATGTGTTTGGGGAAAAGGTGGGCGTGGGAAGGGGGCTAGTTGACCTCCTATCACTGTTGACTACCAAAAAGAGTACTATCTCTTTTGAATTTCCAATCGAATGATCTCGTTTTGAAGTTTCTATGACACCGCTTTCTATAAAAACCTTATATGCCCCCAGGTTATAACTTAAAACCCTTGCCTTGAGGTTCGGGGGGGAGTATCCTTCTCAAAAACATATTTTCTATCTGAAAATCAACTACGCTGAACAAAATGGCTATCTCAAAATTTTGATTGGGTGTGTTTGGGGGAATAATGGGCGTGGGGGGGGCTAGTTGTCCTCCAATCACTTTCGACTATTAAAAAGGGCACTAGCCCTTTGAATTTCTAATCGAATGAGCCTGAAAATCTGAAATGCTGAATAAAATGACTATCTCAAAATCTTGATTGGATGAGTTTGGGGGAATAATGGGCGTGGGGGGGGGAGCTAGTTGCCCTCCAATCATTTTCGACTATTAAAAAGGGCACTAGAACTCTCGATTTCCAATCGAATGAGCCCCCTTTGAAGTTTCTACGACGACCCATACCACATGAAGTGCATCTGGGAAAAAAAAAAAAATAATAAAACATTGGAGCAGTATGGCCTTTACTATAGGCAACGCTACAGCGTTGCCTCTGATACTCTGTTTTTCCTAATGCTTATACAAGGCTTTCTGTTGAGTCTAACGGGACTAAGTAAGGAAGTATTTTCTGTGAACTGTACACTGTACACAAGCCAAGATTTTGTTTGTCTTCGTATATAAGATTTTTTTTTTTTTTCATTTCTGATTCGAGTCTCACTATTATATTGAATACGAATATAATTCTTCTTAAAAAAAAAAAAATAATAAATAAAAAACATTACTTGTGCTCATTGCAGTGACAATACATTTTTCCTATGGACTCGTAGTGGAACCATTAGTGGAACCACTTAGGAACCATTATTAGGTTTTAACACTGAAGAAATTTATGTAGAATGTCTTCGGACCCATGAGAATAAGAATAGACAATAAAGATTCGAATACAAACAAATCGGAATTGTAGTTACCATAATATTGGTAATTGTGTAAATACCTTCAAACATCTAAACTTTGTTCAAAAAATGGTACAGATAAGCGTGTTCTTTTATCCTATAGAACGGAAGAGGACGAAAAAAAAACACAAAAAGAAAGAATCTTTGAATTTATTCTGTTTTATAAAAATATCAGCACTGGAAAATAAGTCCCTAAGTGTGAAATTTGTTTGATGTAGTAGCAGTGAAGAGGTAGAACACAACCAGAGGCGTAATTTTGTCAAAATCCGAGGGCGGGGGGGCAAAGTTGGAGCCAATTTTCTGAAATCAAGTGAAAATGACAGTGAACACTGAAAAATTACCCATATAGTACCATAAGTATTATATATAATTGGAATAAATTTCATAGTTTTATAAATTTGAATAATTCATTGGTTAATAATAAAATTAGATCAATTAATCATTTAATCAGTCATTATTAATTTGATATATTTTTGTGGGTGGATGCTCCTCATTTCATTTTATTTATTTGGTTACTTTGATTTTTTGCTGATTTTGTTTGTTGTTACCGTACGGAGAGTCGAAGAGCAATCTTTTTATTATTGTATCTGGAGATAGTATTAGTTATTTTTTGTTGAGTGTATATAAACCCACACACGAGTTATTCTCACTGTGGGTAATTAATTTGATAGTTTTGTCAAAAAAAAAAAATTTATTGATTAATAAAGAACTTGAACTTGAAAGGCAAAGATATACTAAAAGAAACTAAACTGCTTCTGTGGATGCTTGAATTGTGCAGGCTTATCTTAGTTTTGACAAGATTTTTGACAAGAAAATGATATACATCCTGGAAATGGTCAACATTTCTCACGGAGATTACAATTCTCATTGAAAAAACTGCACTAAACGTTAAGTGATCTCAGTCTTACTATATGACAATGAAATCGTACATTCCTATCTTATATTTTACAATAATATCTGCTATTTCATTATTTTATAAATTAAAAGCTTAACTAAATTATTTTTGCCTTTAAAAGAAAGGTTAGACAGACCGGGAACCATCTGAGCGCACAGATCAGTATTGTTGGAGGTCTTTATCTGTATTGACACTGCGCCATCTTCCGAAAGAAGTGCTTTAAAAAGGCGTTTAAAACACTGTACACTTTTTGCCTTTGCGTCTAACCTGCAAACGGAAATCTTGAAAAGTGTATGTGTTCCTGTTTTCTTTGTCTTTTTTTTCCAATACTCCGCTTTCCTTCTTTATATGAACAATAACAGTAAAATCATTGTTTTTATATTATTTAGAACCCTTCAGGAACTAGTTTAATGCCTAGTTAGATGTAGGAATTAGACCTTAAATTTTAAAAGTGTCGAAGAAGGCTGGAGTTCAGTTATGTTGGGATGTTCGTGCTTCTTATATACTTAATTTAACTTATATACTTATGCTTCCAACTATACATATACGATGCTTGCTGCTGGGTTACCTTGAAATCCAGAAAAATTAAATTTTTCAATTGCTAAATAAAATTTGAAATAGTACAATTTTGCTTAGATTCGGGGCTTCATAATTTAGTGTTGAAATATTAAGAATGATTTATTTTTCATTCCGTGTAAAAGTTTAAAAGTGGACTACCACCAAAAAAAGAAAAAAAAGACAAATATATTTACATGAAGAAAACATTAATTACATGAAAATTACATGAAAAAGACAAAAAAGCATAAAAAACTAATGTGATGGGGTGATACTGTGGGGAACACCCAGAGTATCATAAATATTTTCTTTGAGTCTGAGCCTTTGCCGAGGGAAACAGCTTACAATTTAAACTAAGTTTTGAATTGTGTATTGACTAAAACCTTGTTATTCCATTCAGACAAAGACTTTTAACTAACCATGCTTACGTTTTATATCGTATCTAAATATCGAACGCTATTTTGTTTAATATCATTACAGAATAATGCAGGCTTACTATAAAGGTATTTCAGCAGTCCAATGTTTGCTTACAATTGGGGTCAAAATTTTATGCTGGTTTGGAAACAAAGACGTTGTCTAAGTCAAGTTTGTTAACCTTGATTCATGGAAGCATATTACGTGGCGTGAATTATAGAATAAAATGTTCAAAAGAATAAATTTTCAAAATATCATACTAGGGTATAAAATATATATTGTGGTTGCGGTATATGCCGCAAACTTGTAAAGAATAAACTCTAGCCCATAGTAGCCGAAAATTAAATAATACATTTGGAAAGAAAAACTGTCAAATAATGGAGAATTACCATTTGAAGCGGATTCAGGGATAGCAAAAGCTTCTTGTGACATTATATTTAAGGGAAGTTCAAAAAATAGCCTGAAACCACTCGAAAGTGTATCGGGAACTGTGTCATTGTAATCCCTATAGCCAAAAGCACCATTTAGGAGGATTACAGTCCCCCATCTTGAGAAACAAGGAAAATTAGTTTTTGGCATGGGAAGCAGTGATATAATCGTTTCTTCTTTTTTTTTCTGTCACCGCTAGTTCATAATCTGTCACTGAAACGTCATAGATAGTAGTCAACACAGAGTGTAGTACATCAAACATCAAGAGTAGACGCTAAAGTTTTTTCATCTTTTTTTTTATGCCAAAGAGCCGTTCTTCTGGTTAACTCTTTGGCTAGTAGACTTGTATTTATGTCATACAAATAAAATTTGCTTGGATAGACCTTCAGTCACTAACTCTTAATAAAAGACGAATTAATCCTTGATTAATTTCTTGTTTGAAATAATTGAGAAAAAAATAAAACCATATTGACTTAGAGAAAAGATATAGACAATTTGAATGTCTACGGTTACGGAAATGTTAGTAGTTTGACGTAGTTTGTAATTCAATAGGTATCCCATAAATATTCATAAACTATATGAAACGAAAACCTTTTAATTTTCGGAAAATTGGGAGCTAAAAAACATATTGCACTGGAATTTACAAAATTCTGAATCTTTCGTCAGCTTTGGTCATACTCTTGGCCTTGAGTTTGGAATACGACCCTCCAATAGAAAGGAAACATTGAATTTGATTGTAGACAAATTTTTGTTTATCGTTGCAATAAGAAATAGAATCAAATGACTGTTTTAAATTTTTGTTTATCTTTTCGACTTAAGTTTTTATATTCAAATGAGTCAAATGAAACACGACTTAAGTTTTTATATTCAAATAAATTTCAGTGCAAATTAATCAATTAAAATTAAACTTATCCCATAAATTTTTCTAATTCCAACTTTTGCCCCAATTTTGGTCATAAATCATAGCTACTAAAGGACCCAAAAATCTGTCATTCAACATTATGCGGTGAAACTATGTAAAAATTATGCTGCCTAACAATTTACTAAAATTTTGGTAGTGAGACGAGGCGCGGGGTGGGGGGGGGGGCTTAAAAAGACTAGAGGCTCGCTTTGGTTCTCCCGTCATCTAAGATCGAAAATCTTCGCACAAACTGTAAATCACTGCTTAGCTCCAGTTCAAAAAAAAGATACAATATCCCTATCTTTTTGCTAAAAAGTCCTAAACGGGAGGAGTAATGGTCAGCTTTGGTTTTCTAATCATACAGATCAAAAAACAGTGCGTCATTCTGGTTTTAAAAAAAAGGTGTGAAATGCCTTTTTTTGCAAAAGCAAATGTCGATATAACCCGGGGGTCTATTGGCCTATGTATTGGCCAGGGGTCGTTTTCGTGCTGCTGGTAATACAGGTTTAGAACGTTTGCTTCAATCTGCCTCATACTTGGTGCAGCATGTTGATCGTTCTGATAAAAGCTGGGGGTAGAGGTGGGGTTGGTCCCTCTTAATGTCTTCATCTTGTGTTCCCACTGCATTAGTCCTTTGTTCGTCTTTGTATCGTATCGGCACTTATCTCATTCTCCTGTAAAATATTTGTCCAATTTTTTTTTTCCTTGTGTACACACATGAAGATTCCCCCCCCCCCCTATACAGCATACTACTTTGTATATGTGTTAGAGATATTTTTATCAAGATCTCACGGCCAAAACCAGGAAATTTACCTAAGTAGGGGAGGGGGGGCAAATACTTCCCAGAGACTTTTTTTGTATTGGGCTTTGAATGGGAGTATTTCTCGTTTTCCTCTTATGGTACATTTCTTAAGTTCCTTCTTTTTGCCCATGGGGCTATTTCCCCTGGTTTCTTCCTGATGGAGCCTATTACCGAATTCGAAAACCAATTATCTGCCTTCAAACAAAGTATGATGACTGAGACCTTGTCATGGACGCACCGAAAAATCTAGCCGTGGGAGAAGAAGATGTGCTGTCCTACATTCTTTTCTAGGAGGAGGTGTTCATTTTTTTTTGGACATAAACAAATTTACGTAAAACGATAGAATGCAAATTTTTCCAGTCAAAAAAAGGTCAATGCTCGATAAGAAAAAGCAGATTTGTACTTGTCAAACATCAAAATGCTAAGTTTTCTGTAGTACTGTACGTATGCCACATTTTTATTACGAGATCCCTCAGGGGACAACTCAAATCCCACCTTCCGTGGGCACTCCTTGGATGTTCCTTACCTTACCTTAGACCTTAGTTCCTTCAGGGACAAGTGTGACACATAGGGCATCAACGAAGCCTCGCCGGACGTCCCGGAGCAGAGCAGCAACCGTGACGTCCTCCCACTGTGGTTGCAACAACAGCTCAGCACTCTGCAGATCTCGGTCGTACTGTCATCGGAGGGTGTGTTTCGGTTGCCCTCGTTTTCGCCCACCCTCAGGTTGCTACTCGTAGGCAGCATTCGGAAGACGGTCTCCTGACATTCGGAAGACATGACCAAGATAGGTCCATCTTCTCTGCTTCAAAAGGTCTGTGACTGGTGGTTGACCTATTCGTCTGCGGACCACCACGTTCGTGACCCTGTCCTGCCACGAAATGTTAAGGATTCTTCTGAGGCAGACATTTTCAAATGCTAGGATACGCTTTTCCAGATGGACTTTCAGTTTTCAGCATTCACTTACATGAATGAGAATGGACATGACATTGCTATTAAATAGACGGAGCTTTAGACACTATGAGTATTTCTTGCTTCGTCATACTGATTTCAGTTTGTTGAATGCCGATGTTGCTTGTCCAATTCTTTTTTTCTTGTTGACTATTCCGCCATCATATTCGATCCAACTTCCAAGATATTTAAACTCATGGACTTGTTCGATCGTTTTTCCGTTGCATTTAAGGATCAAAGGTGAGTTGGATGTGGCCATGCTCTTCGATTTACCAACATTTACTACTAGTTCCACTTTCTCAGCCTTGTCCGCTATGATGCTAAATATTAGCTGCAAACGTTGCTTTGCCTCTTCTAGAAGTTCTACGTCGTCTGCGAAGTCTAAGTCTGTGATCTACTGACCACTGACTTTTACACCAAAGCCTGATGTTTGCCGTAGGACATAATCCATTACTAGGACAAATAGGAACGTGGATTACACGCATCCTTGTTTCACGCCAGAGAAAATCTTGAAGAATCGTGTCTCCCCATATTCCGTTCTGACACAACATTCACTCTCTTCATAGAGGGTCATTATTATATGGACTACTTTATTAGGTACTCCATACAATTTCAAAATCTTCCATAAAACATCACGATCGGGTTTTGTTGTTAATGTGTTTTATTTATTTTTTAATAAAACCTTTTCTCTCTCTCTCAAAGATCGATTGAGTCGAACGCTTTTTCGAAATCAATGAAGAGCAGATAAAGCTTTTATTCCATTCTGTTTACTCTTCCACCATAAGTCTCAGGATAAAAATAAGGTCAGAATTTGATCTACCGGGCCGGAACCCATGTTTTTCTTCCCTTAGATGGGAGTCAAGAGCTGCTCTCAAACGCTGCAATATTTTTTTGTGGCCAAGAGTTTACTTGGCACTGAAGTCAGGTTGATCCCCCTCCAGTTGTCATAGTTAAGAGCATCTCCCTTCTTAAACAGTTTGACTAGAATACCTCTAGTCCAATCACGTGGGACCTTTTCCATGCTCCAAACTGCTACTCGGAGAGCAGTCCATACATTTAAGCAAGCTCAAAGGGATGTCCTCAGCATCTCTGCCGTTATCCCATCGACTCCCGATGCATGGCCATTTTTAAGCTTTTTGACAGAAGCTTCTACCTCTGGAGTCCTGGGAGGATCGGTACTTACGTCAATTTATAAAAATGGGATGTCAGGTACAGTTTCTCGGTCATGGGGTGGAGGACGATTAAGTATATTTTCAAAATGGGATACCCATCGTTCGTGTACTTTCTTGGGATCTAAAATTACGCACCCGTTTTCATCTTTAATAAATGATGAGTGGTTCACTTTTTTCCAACTATCTCATTGGTTAGTCGGTAAACCATCATGGAGTCCTCTTTCTTTGCAGCCTATTCGGCAAGTACCTCTTTCTCTTCTTTCTGGTTTTGCTTGTCTCTTCTTGCACTCTTTTCAACAGTTTTATCCTCTTCTTTATAGTGTAGCTACAGACAGTCTTCATCTTCAAGCCTTGATGCATTCAGGATATCTCTCTTCGTTTCCTTGCACCGTTCAATGAATTTCCGTGTTTCGTCCGATATCCATTTCTCCTTCTCTCTTTTTTTGTATCCCAGACTTGCCTTGGCGGCATCATGGTAGGTATTCTTGATTTTCAACCAGATATCTTCGACACCAGGATTGCCGGTTTCATCTTTTAGATTCAAGGCCTCAAATCTGTTTTTCAGAGAAATACAGAAGTCCTTTTGTAAGTCTCAGTTTTTCATTTTGTCGGTGTCAAACTGCCTATAGCTACTAGTCAATTTCTTGTTTTGAGCTTTCAACTTAATTTGTGTTTCAGCCATCCTCAATATATGGTCTGAATTTACGTCAGCTTCTCGAAAACCACTTACGTCAAATAAGCTACCTCTCCAACGTCTTGAAATTGAAATGTGATCAATTTGGTTTTTTGTCCGACCATCTGGGGGCACCCAGGAGTATTTGTGGATTGACTTATGCTCAAACAATGTGCCACCTATGATCAAGTCTTGCTCAGCGCGTTGTCAACAAGAAGCGCTCCGTTTCATTGATAACTCCTATACCATGTGGACCCATGGCTTCTGGGCAATATTGATGGTCTACTCCAGTTTTGACATTGAGGTCACCTACAACGCATCATGTCTGGGTACATCTTTGGTGACCGCTTGTAACATTTCATAGAACTTGTCTTTTTCATCTTCGTCGGCTTGGTTTGTGGGAGCATATCAGGCAATGATGGCCAGTTTGTTGTGGGTTGAGATATATCGGGCCACCAATAAACGTTCATTTACAGGGTTCCAGCTCACCATTGCCTTCGAAGCGCTAGGTGACATCAAAACTCCAACTCCAACACGGTGTATTGCAGGATCTCCACTAAAACCAAAGTATATCCGTCGTCAATTTTCTCTAGCCCGGTTCCTGTCCATCTAACCTCACTTAGGACAAGTATATCCAGACAATACTGTTTCATTTCTTTGAGAAATTATTGGGCTCTTGAAATCTGGTTCATTGTTCTTACATTCCAAAAGCCTATTTGGTGGTTCCTTTCACAGTCAGAAATCGCTTCCTGGGGCATGCAGGGGGTTCATCAGGGAGGTTGAAGTATCCGAGGCTATTGTTGACGTTTCAGTTGCAGTTGGTTTTCCCCAGGGGTGGCCCCACTGGGTCCAGGTGTGGGTTGCAAACGCTCAGCCCAACCCTCCTCCTTTTTCGGAGTTTGGATCCTTAGATCTAGTATTCATAAATTTCTGTCTTCTGCTCTCGTTAAAGTTTTTCATATTGGAGCCAATAGAGGACTCTAGTGAACACAATTACTCATTTCTGGCAATTATGAATTAAAATGTAGATACTAGACTGAAGCTCATTGGCCTAATTCAACAACTTTACTGTTCTATGTATTATTAATTAAAAAAAAACAAGTTTTTTTTAACTGAAAGTAAGGAACGACGTTAAGACGAACAGAAATTATTCCGTATATGAAGGGGGCTGTCCCCTCCTCAACGCCTCGCTCTTTACGCTAAAAAATTTTTATTGTTTAAAAAAAATAGGGTTGTTAGAAAGTCAAACTTTAGCGTAAAGAGCGCGGCGTGAGGAGGGGACAGTCCCCTTCATATACGGAATAATTTCTTTTCGTTTTAAGTTTAACGTCGTTCTTTACTTTCAGTTAAAAAAAACTTGTTTTTTTATTTAATTTTTGAAAGTTTTTGAATTAATGCATGTTTTGATTTTGGCTCACCGTACATGAATAATTAAAACAAAATTTGCATATTAATTTCACTTTTATTTGGTTAAATGCCTTTCTCGTAACTTGTTTAATTTTATTTACGAACCTTTTTATTAGTAATAAATATACGTAACTTACGAATAAACTTACGCAACGAACTTCTATATTCATAAATTTTTAACACGTATATTAGGGGGTTCGCCCCCTAGTCAATACCTTGCTATTTAAGCTAAAGTTCTAATTTTTTTTCCAATTCTTTAAAAATGACCCTTAATCACAATCAGTTGATCAGTTGAAATCAGTCGAAAAACTTGTTTTTTTTTTAATTTAATTTCTGATCTTTTCTTTAACAATGCTGGGAAATCCGGCGCCCCCTTCATAGTAATGTCCCTTCCCCCATGATAACTTCCTTCATGGAAAGATCCTCCCATGTAACCCCCGATACACCCCCCCCCCCCACATACCAGAAGAAATCCCCCCTGAAAATATCTGTATACTTCCCAATAACCAATACTATATGTTAACATTGAGTAAAGTTCATAACTTTCAGCCCTCCCCCGGGGACTTCGGGGGATAAAGTTATCCTAAAAGTCATTTTTATCATATTTTCGACCATACTGAACAAAATGGCTATCTCAAAATTTTGATCGGGTGACTTTGGGGAAAAAATGAGCGTGGGAGGGGGCATAGTTGCCCTCCATTTTTTTGGTGACTTAAAAAGGGCACTAGAACTTTTAATTTCCGTTCCTATGAGCCCTCCCACGATATTCTAGGACCACTAGGTCGATACGATCACCCCTGGAGAAAAAAAAATAAATAAACACGCATCCGTGATCTTTCTTCTAGCAAAAAATGCAAAATTCCACATTTTTCTAGATAGATGCTTGAAAACTCTACAATAGGTTTCCCTGATACGCTGAATATGATGGTGTGATTTTCATTAGGTTCTATTACTTTTAGGGGGTCTTTTCTCCTTTTTTCTAAAATCAGCCAAATTTTCTCAGGGGCTTATCTTTTGATGGGTAAGACTAAACTTGATGAAACTTATATATTTGAAATCAGCATTAACATTTGATTCTTTTGATGTATCTATTGGTATAAAAATTCCGTTTTTTAGAGTTTCGGTTGCCATTGAGCCGGGTCGCTCCTTACTTACAGTTCGTTACCACGAACAGTTTGATAATTTTCTAATCTTTGAACTGTTTTTGTTTTATTATTTTTTAGTTTGTTTTGTAAAGTATATATTTAAATGATTAAAATATGTAAATATTCGAAATATATGTTAAATATTTATCAGATTATGCTAAATATATCTTTCAGTGGCCACTATAATGCAAATATTTAATTTTAAATGCTTTAGGAGAAAATATAAATATTTGGTGTAAACTCGCCAACTTCATTAATATTTTTCTTTTATTAGTTATTAATTTAAGAAACCACTTTCAAATTGGGGAGCCCTTTTAATTTGTTCGGTGAAATTTAATTTTAAATATTAAAAATATGCTGACATTCAGTACAAATTACAAGAATTATTAAAAATTTATAATAAAGAATTATTGTCTATTTCGGTAATTGTAGTACTTTCGTTATTATCCCAAAAATGTGGTTTTTGTGAATATTTTTATTTTATTTTAGTGCTATAATTTACTTTTTTGTGTGTAAATAACACGATTATATGAGCATTAGCTTTTAAATGAACAATTAAATGTCTCTCTTTGTTCTTATGGTTGTCTTGTACGCAGGATAAAAGAAGAAGTGGTTAAATCACTGCTACAGATGCAAAAAAAGGCAATTTTTCTTCTTTTTTTTAATAGGAGGCTCAAAACCTCCTATTCGGGGTTCCCAACCACGATGATCCCAATGATGCACTTTTCATTTTGATCTGCCGCCACTCCAACGAGTTTCAACTCTAATTCAAAATTCTCAAAAATTTGTCTTCGTACCAAACTTTAATTTTATGTAATAGGTATTATTTTTGATCACCTATAAACGATAAATTTTCTCACTATATTGTTTTTTCAAAACTTGTTTATAAGCTTTCGGTTTCTGTGGGTTGTAGTTTGCTCTTTACTGGGTTGAAGCTATTGCTGCAACCATGATTACCTGCTCACGTTATTACTTATTAACTATCCGCTTACTTCTAATTATGTACCTTACATGCAAAAGCCAAAAGCAGAGTATATAAGAAACCAGAAGTAAGAAAACAATACTGTTTCAGAAATTTGAATATAGAAAAGACAAAACAAAAGATATTTTAAGAATTTAAATAATCGATTAACACAAGACTAAATAAATAATCTGTATGCTTCAACTAGGAGGTGTTAAGATTTTTACTTTGGCTACCTTCCCTGTGTATCTATAGACTTCAGAATTGTATGCTTTTCCACGTTTTATGATTTATTCATACATAAATGTATTCCAGTATCGGGGTGAATTAGAATAAAAAGTTATTTCTTTGGAATAATAAGTTAAATTAATAAAAATAGGACAGTGATCTGTTACTTACTGAATGGTGAAAATGAGTCGGCAAAGAACTACGGTTAGGTAAAAGGGAATTAACGCGCATCTTATGCAGTTACAATTAAGCATAGAAATAAAATATAAAATCACTTCGTTGATTTTATTCAGTATTTATGGATTTATTATAAATACTTTTTAGTACTTTAGATCATAAATAGGGGGCAAAACTTCGAGAAATCAGAGCCTTATTTGCGGCCTCCCTGAAACTTAAAAAATAAAGGATCCGGCTTTTGAATTTACTTCCCCTGTCCTGTCAATGAGAGTCTAAATTGAGCAAGACACTTTAGAACAAAAGTAAGTAGCTTTGTAAACTGGGTTTCGAAATACAGATTTAAGTGACCGTTAGCGTTTAAGTAGTGTACTATGCAATACTCAATACGTTTACATAATTAGCATAACCGGTTACTATGCATGTAACAGGAACGAAGACTACATATAGGTCATTGACCTACATATTCCTGTCAGGACATGATTAATATACATACGACCTTCACTGGATAAGAGGACAATTATATGAATTAAATTTTTTATTTTGAGTCGAATGAAACTGGTATTATGACACGCGCTTAGGTAAAAGATAACACATGTGACTCGTTCAATAGATTATTTAAATGGTAAAAATTTCAGATCTAAATCAAGGATTTGTCTTGTAAGTGGCCGGTTTTGGGGAGATGGTTGTTGTTACAAGGTAGAAACCAGCTTGAATCACGGAATGTACCCTGAAAAACCTTCATTGATTTTGATAATTAAAGAAATTTTTAACGGATTCATATTAGAATTGGGCATAGTATGATAGTAACGAGATCGGCAAAGACAATTTGAAATGATTTCTGCGTAATAGTTCTGTCAAGTGGATATATGTGGAAGGTTGTCGTAGGACGATCGGTTGTTAAATAAGTGACTAATTGTTCCACTATTATGATCCAGTGCTTAACTAACATTTTTTTTCGACAAATTACGGAAGTCCGCTTTACTTAAATCAGCTTTGGGTTATAGATTTCAAAAACAAGAACACACATGTTACTCATTCAATAAAGTGTGAAACTGGTAAAAATTTCAGATTTAAATCAAGGATTTGTCTTGTAAGTGGCCTGTTTTGGGGAAGTAATTGTTCTTGACATGGTAAAACCAAACATGAATCACGGAATGTACCCTGGGAAACCTTCAATGATTTTGATAATTAAAGAGATTTTTAACAGTTTCATATTAGAATTGGGCATAGAATGATAGTAATGAGATTTACATAGACAACTTGAAATGATTTCTGCCTAATAGTTCTGTCAAGTGAATATATTTGGAAGGTTGCCGACGGCAATAGGTTGTAAAACCAAGGATTTGTCTTGCAAGTGGCCTGTTTTGGGAAAATATTTGTTGTTACAAGGTAGAAACAAGCTTGAATCACGTAATGTACCCTGAGAAACGTTCATTGATCTTGATAATTAATGAGATTTTCAATGGTTTCATATTAGAATTGGGCATAGTAGGATAGTAATGAGATTGACATAGAAAATTTGAAATGAAATCTTCGTAATAGTTCTGTTAAGTGAATATATTTGGAAGGCTTCCGTAGGACAATAGGTTGCTAAATAAGTGACTGATTGTTCTACTATTATTATCCAGTGCTTAACTAATATTTTTTTTGGCAATTTACGGAAGTTTGATTTATTTAAATCAGCTTTGGTTTATAGATATCAGAAATAAAATCACAACTGTTACACATTCAACAGTGTTAAATTGGTAAAAATTTCAGATTTAGATCAATTATTTGTCTTTCAAGTGACCTGTGTTGGGAAAATGTTTGTTGTTAAATGGTAGAAACAAGCTTGAATCCCGGAATTTACCCTGGAAAATCTTCATTGATTCTGATAATTAAAGAGATTTTTAACGGTTTCATATTAGAGTTGAGCATAGTATGATAGTAATGATTGACATAGACAACTTGAAATGAGTTTTGCCTAATATTTCTCTCAAGTAAATGTATTTCGAAGGTTTCCGTAGGACAAAAGACTGTTAAATTAAGGATTGGTCTTGCAAATAAAATATTTTCCTTAAGGACTAAAAGGTTTAACTCTTTTGAGTATAAAGTTTGAACTGATGAATTAAATTTGACGTTGTTTATTTGGTAAATTTTCCCAAGAATGAATAGCTTTTACTCGGTTGATTAGAAATTTTGAACATATGAATTAAACTTGCTACGGCTTGTTCCTTTAATTTTCGTAAGGAGTAAAAGGTTCAACTCTGTTGAGTATAAAGCTTGAACAAATGATTTAAATTTGACGTGGTTTATTCAATGAAATTACCCAAGAATGAATAGCTTTAACTCTGTTCAGTATAAAGTATGAACAAATGAATTAAATTTTATATGATATATTCATTGAATTTTCCTAACGACTAAAAGGTTTGACTCTGTTGATTATAAATTTTCAATAGATACATCAAAACTGGTGTTGTTTATTCAGTGAATTTTGCCAAGAATGAAGAGCTTTAACTTTGTGGATTACAAAGTTTGAACAGATAAATTAAAATTTGACACAGTATATTCCTTGAATTTTCCTAAGGACTAAAAAGTATAACTATGTTGATTGTAAAGTTTGAGCAGATGAATTAAATTTGACGTGGTTTATTCAGTGATTTTTTTCCAGAATGAATAGCTTTAACTCTGCTGTTTATGAAGATGGAACAGATTAATTAAATTTGACATGGTTTATTTCTTGAATTATCCTAAGCACTAAAGGTTTAACTCTGTTGAGCATAAATTTTGAACAGATGAATTTAGTTTGACATGGTTTATTTCTTTTCCCAAGAATGAATAGCTTTAACTCTGTTGATTGCAAAGTTTGAACTAATGTATTAAGTTTGACGTGGTTCATTCCTTGAATTTTGCTAAGCACTAAAAGGTTTGACTCTGTTGAGTATAAAGTTTGAAGTGATGACTTAAATTTACGTGGTTTATTCAGTGAATTTTCCCTAAAATAAATAGCTTCAACTCTTTTGATTACAAAGATTGAACAGATGAACTAAATTTGGCGTGGTTTATTCATGGAATTTACCCAAGCATGAATACCTTTAATTCTGTTGAGCATCAAGTTTGAATATATGAAATAAATTTCACTTGGTACATTCCTGGAATTTTCCCAAGGACTAAAAGGTTTAACTCTAAAGTTTCAACTAATGAATTAAATTTGAAGTGGCTAATTCAATGAATTTTCCAAAGAATGAATAGCTTTCACTCTGTTGATTAAAAAGTTTGAACTGATGAATTAAATTTGACACTGTAGGTTCCTTGAATTTTCCTGAGGACTAAATGGCTTAACTCTGTTGATTATAAGGTTTGAACAGATAAAATGAATTTGACATGGTTTTTACCTTGAATTTGCATAAGCACTAAAAGATCAAGCTAAAATATTTTCCTTAAGGACTAAAAGGTTTAACTCTTTTGAGTATAAAGTTTGAAGTGATGAATTAAATTTGACATTGTCTATTCAGTAAATTTTCCCAAGAATGAATAGCTTTTACTCGGTTGAGTAGAAATTGTGAACAGATGAATTAAATTTTACATGGTTTATTCCTTGAATTTTCGTAAGGTCTAAAAGGTTTAACTCTGTTGAATATAAGGTTTGAACAGATGAATTAATTTTGACGTAGTTTATTCAACGAATTTTCCCAACAATTAATAGCTGTAACTCTTTTTGATTCCAAAGATTGAACAGTTGAATTAAATTTGACACGGTTTATTCCTTGAATTTCCCTAAAGAATTGAAGATCTTTTTAATGAAAGTTCCCTAAGGAATTCTGTTGAGTATAAAGTTTGAACTGATGAATTAAATTGGACGTGGTTTTTTCAATGAATTTTCCAAAGAATGTATAGCTCTAACTCTGTTGATTACGAAATTTAAACACACGAATTAAATTTAACACGGTTTAGTCCTTGAATTTTCCTAAGGGTTAAAAGGCTTAACACTGTTGAGTATAAATTTTGAACTGATGACTTAAATTTTACGTGGTTTGGTCAGTGAATTTTCCCAAGATTGAATAGCTTTAACGCAGTAGCGTTAATAGCGTGTCCCGCCACGCTAAGTGAACCTAAGCGAACCTAACTTGAAATCAGTTAACTCAATGTAACCTAGCTAAACATTCAGTTATGCTGTCATCTATAATTAAAGCTGAAGAGATGGCAGCACTTGAAGTAGTGAAGACGTTACGCCATCTACACTATTAAATATGACACTCACTGAAATTTTTTGATTTTTTTATACGGCTGCCTCCGTAGTACTCTGTGTTGGTTCATCGAAAATGGTTAGTTTATTATATGTTTTCGGTCAATATTAATTGTGCTCTGGAAGGATAAACACGTAATTTAAAAAATCAAAATTGAAGTATTTAAAAACAAGTGTGTGCACATGATAGTGTTATTGCAGCATTGATTGCTGACAAAGACGAATATTTGAACTACGAAACAAGCACTAGTGGTAACACTATTGGAAATGTATGCGTGAATTGTCATGACAGTGAGAAATCAAATTTCTTTGCAGTACCGAAAAAAATCAACTCTTAGAATGATGGATATGCGAGAATCAGATCTCCAGAGATAATATCACTTAAAGAGATTTCCAACATAAAAGTAATAGTTGAAGAAGAGGGACATCTTCTTTCTAGTGCTTGTGGCAACACGTTACCTTTGTGATAAACCCCTTTGTCAGCTATCGTGTATTAGAATAGACAACGTCAAATTTAATTCATCTCTTTTTTCAATGTTTTATGAATCAGTTTAAATATTATATTCAACACAGTTAAACCTTTAAGTCCTTAGGAAAATTCAAGAAATAAACGTTGTCAAACTTAATTCATCTGTTCAAACTTTATACTCAACAGAGTTAAACCTATTAATCCTTAGGAAAATTCAAGAAATAAACCTTAGTAATTTTAATTCATGTGTTCAAACTTTGTAATCAACAGAGTTAAAGCTATTCATTTTTTGGAAAACTCATTGAATAAACCACGTCAGATTTAATTCTTCTGTTCAAAGTTTATACCCAACAGAGTTAAACCTTATTATTTCTTAGGGAAATTCAAGGAATAAACTGTGTCAAATTTAATTCATCAGTTCAGTCTTTGTAATTAAGAGAGTTAGAGCTATTCATGCTAGGGGAAAATACACTGAATAAACCACGCCAAATTTAGTCCTTCAGTTCAAACTTTATACTCAACAGAGTGAAACCTTTTGGTCCTTAGGATAATTCAACGAATAAACCGTGTCAAACTCAATTCATCTGTTCAATCTTTATATTCAACAGAGTTAAAGCTATTCATTCTGGGGAAAATTCACTGAACAAAACACGTCAAATTTAATTCATCACTTCAAACCTTATACTCGACAGAGTTAAAACTGTTTATTCTTGAGAAAATTCAAGATTTAAACAGTGTCAAATTTTATTCATCTGTTCAAAGTTTGTAATCAACAGAGTTAAAGCTATTCATTATAGGGAATATTCACTGAATAAACCATGTCAAGTTTAATTCATCAGTTCAATCGTTATGCTCAACAGAGTTAAAGCTATTCATTCTTCAGAAAATTCACTGAATAAACCACTTCAAATTTAATTCATCAGATCCCACTTGGTGCTCAACAGAGCTAAACCTTTTAGTCCTTAGGAAAATTCAATGAATAAACTATGTCAAATTTGAATAATCGGTTCAAAATTTATAAACAAAAGAGTTAATTCTTTTAGTCCTTGGGAAAATTCAAGGAGTAAAGTACGTCAAATTTAGTTCATCTGTTCAAACTTTGTGATCAAAGAGTTAAACTTATTCATTTTTGGAAAATTCAACTAAATAAACCTTGTCAAGTTTCAGTCATCGGTTCAAACTTAATTTTCAACAGAGTTAAACCTTAAAGTCCTTTGGAAAATTCAATGAAAAACCCGTGTAAATTTAATTCATCTGTTCATACTTTATACTCAACAGGGTTAAAACTATTCATTCTTGGGTATATTCATTGACTAAACCACGTCAAATTTAAATCATTTGTTCAAGCTTTATACTCAACAGAGTTAAACCTTTTACTCCTTCCGAAAATTCAAGGAACAAGCCGTAGCAAGTTTAATTTATCTGTTCAAACTTTTTAATCAAAAGAGTTAAAGCCATTTATTCTTGAGAAACTTTACTAAATAAATCAAGTCAAATTTAATTCATCAGTTCAAACGGTATACTCAAAAGTTCCTTAGGAAAATTTTATTTGCAAGACAAATCCTTGATTTAACAGCCTATTGTCCTATGGCAACCTTCCAAATATATTCACTTGACGGAACTATTTTGCGTAACTCCTTTCAGGTTGCCTATGTCAATCTTATTATTATCATAATATGCCCATTTCTAATATGAAACCGTTAAAAATCTCCTTAATTATCAAAATCAATGACGGTTTCGCAGGGTACATCAGGGATTCATGCTTTTTTCTACCATGTAACAAAAAACATTTCCTCAAAAGAGGCCACTTACAAGACAAATCCTAGATTTAATTTGCAATTTTTACCAATTTAACAATCTTTTGAGTATGTAATATGTGTGTTCGTATTTTTGAACTCTATAACCCAAAGCTGTTTTAAGTAAAGCAAACTTCCGTATATTGCGAGAAAACAGAAAAATATTAGTTAAGCACTGGATCATTAATAGTTGAACAGTCAGTCACTCTTTCAACGACCTATTGTCGTACGACAACTTTCCACATATATTCACTTAACAGAACTATCACGTAGAAATCATTTCAAATTGTCTATGTCAATCAAATACTATCATTCTATGCATAATTTTAATATGAAACCGTTAAAAATCTCTTTAATTATCAAATTCAATGAAGGTTTCTCAGAGTACATTCCGTGATTCAAGCTTATTTCCACCTTGTAACAACAAACATTTCCCCAAGAAAGGCCACTTGAAAGACAAATCCTTTGTTTTAAATCTGAAATTTTTACCATTTTAACAATCTATTGAATGAGTGTTCTTTTATCCAAGCGCGTGTCATAATACCAGTTTCATTCAACTCAAATATCAAATATATTCATATAATTGTCATGGGATTATTGAATATTATGTACTATAATAATTGGTCATTCCTCTTATTCAGTGAAGTTTGAATATTTGTTAATCATATCCTGACAGGAATATCTAGGTTGATGACCTAGTCGTTGTTCCTGTTACATGGATAGTAACCTGTTATGTTAATTATTTAACCGTAGGAGTATTGTATAGTACACTACTCGCTTAACCCATTTCGTCAAATTTTTCAGATATTTGCTGATTCGGAAATTTTATATGCCGGTCAGCCAGTTGGCTTGATAGTGGCTACTTCTCAAATGATTGCGAATAGAGCAGCCAAACGCGTAAAGATTTCCTATACAGATGTAAGAAAACCTATTTTAACACCCGAAGAAGCTTGTGAGTATCCAGAAAGGGTTTTCCTCAATGAATATTTTGGACCTATTGAGCAATATTCAATGGGAAATTATGAAGGTATATTTTGTGTTTTGTAATTATCTAGTTTTAATATACGTCGGTATAATTGAATGGAACTAGAGCTTATATCGCGGGCTTTTTGGGGAGTCAAGTGAGGTGGAAACGCCTTGTGGTGCTGTAAGAAGAAGAAGAGGTTACATCAAGTTATATACAAAAGCAATCCATAGCTGCAAATTTTTAGCATTTTCCAAGGATTTTTAAATTTAACTCTTTGGCTTGGGATCTTAAAAAACATGTATATTAACTATTGCTCTGTAAAAGGAATTTTAGTCCCACTCGTATTATCATTATGTAACTTCTCTTGGTTCATTCAAAGCTTGAGAAACTTAGGAGATGAATCTTAGGATATTGTTCAATTATCAGTGTAGTGAAAGCCCTTGAATAGTCTCTAAGATGTCCAAATCCTCTGGCTTTACCAAGTTGATTTTTTAATATCTAGCTATGTTTCAAATTGTAAAATAAATCAAATGTCATTCATATGACTTGAGTACGGTAAAGCCTAAAGAAATTAATGTTACTTGGTAGATTCAAGTTAATGTAACTTGAATTAATGTAACTTTTCTGGGTTTGCTTCGAATATCCATAAAGGGCCAAAAGTTTCAAATGAAATTTCCTGATAGATTAAGTCATTCGCTGATTGGGCACTCCTCTCCTACACTTCCAAAGAATTTTAAATCAATCAAAGTCTCTTATTTCCCACCAAATTAGAAAATATATTTTCTTATACGTCCTTTATAAAGGCCTATACCTCAATGTAATATCGAAAATAAGCCTCCTCAAAGTAAGCAATGTCAGAACTCTTGAGAAGAAAAAATGTGAAGTTACACTTGTGCTTTACCGAAAAATCTTGGCAACAGTGTACATTTTATTTTGCCCATTTTCCTCATTGACACTACGCATCCCAAAAGGTACCCCTACTACACCTGTCCTTTTCATATAGGCTACTAGCTTTAGTTTAATTGGCGTTTTATCATTAGCTTTCGTTTTATTCTTAATTATTTCCGTTTTCTTATGAAATTTGTCCCTTAAGTTTTTACTCTAAAAGTGAATTCAGCACTCATGGAGCTTTCGGCAACAAAGATTATCTTAGCTCTTATCTGAACCGTTGGATCGTTAAAAAATTTTGGTACACCCTGGAGAAATATTCCCTTTTGACGTGGAACCCTGCAAAAGGATACTAAAACTTTTAGTAAGAAGGAATTTTTCTTACAACTACTACAACCAACAACTCACCGCAGCACCAATCTGCCTTAGGCCAACACAACTACGCACGTTCCTCCATCGCAATCTATTCAAGGCCTCCCTTTTTAAATCCTCCCAGGAAGTTCCTATTTCCCTCAAATCTTTCTTTATGACATCCTCCCACCATAACTGCGGATAACCTGTTCTCCGTTTAGCCCTAGACGGTTGGTGAAAAAGGACAATCTTCGGCAATCTGTCATCCTTCATCCACAGAATGTGCCCTAGCCATCTCAACCTTTCTCTCTTTATAACCCTAGAAAGCGGGATTAAAGCACACTTTTCGTACAGTGTACTGTTTAAAATACGGTCATTCAGCCGGTACCCAAAACAATCCGTACGCAATTCCTAGTTTTGGTTTGTAGGCTCATCTTTCTATTCTTCCAAACTTTTTTCAAATTTGAAAAAACACCCTGAGGCTCTACTATATAACATCTCTACTATTCACACCGTCTTTGCTAATAATGTTACCGAGGTAAGTGAAGCTGTCCACCTAATCAATCTTTCCGTTACCCAATGTTACTTTTTCATCTTCACTTATTCCTACTCTTAGCGACTTAGTCTTATTAACATTAATTTTCAAACCTATTCTAGTACCCTGAACTCGCAAAACCTCTAAGAGTTCATTGATTTTGCTCACACTTTCATCTAGGATGCTTAAATCATCAGCATAATCTAAGTTCAGGAAAGTTTTTCCCTGCCCATTTGATTCCGTGTTCTCCCATTGCTATTCCTACGCTTCTTAAGACAGAGTCCATCAAAATTATCCATAGAAAGGGGGATAGAGCATAACCCTGTTTAACTCCCTGATTTTATACGAAACCAGCTGCTAACATTATTTCACACCTTAACCGCAGAAGTATTATTCTCCTACATAGCACTAATCACTCTAATGCATTTGTATGGTATTAACCTCTTCTATCAAAAGAATCGAGCACTTGCTTATAATCTATAAAACTAAGGACCAAAGGTGTTTGATAATTCATGCACTTCTCAATTATTAGCCGTGTTTTTCTCCTATAACTCTGTCTACAGCATCTCTAAGTTTAAAAGATATCATATTACTATGTAGTTTGCTACCTACAGAGACCAGACTAATGCCTTGATAATTACCTCACTTACTCTTATCACCTTTCTGATAGAGTGGCTTAATAAGGGTTTTCCTGAAAATGTTAGGTACTTCCTCTTTTTCAAAAATCACATTCATAACCATCAGTAACTTATTTCCAACCTAAGAGCCACCATATTTAATAAACTCATTTACCACAGTATCAGCACCTGAGGCCTTCTCTCTTACAAGATATTTCGAGTAAAATATTCTTTCTTGATCAAATTATATTTCTTAATTATAATTATATTATTATAACAATTATATAATTAATATAATTGTATGTTTATTAATTTTATAAAAACAAGTTACTAATTTATTTTAAGACTTTACATCACTCTTAAATTAAATTTTCAAGACATGAGTAATAAAACACTACTGAGATATTATTTCGTAACTGTAGGCCAGACGACTCTGTCAGCAACTATGACTCTTAGTTCTCACAAGTGGTCACTTTCGTGGATGCTGAGAGCTTATTTTGCTGGAACTGCTGCTTCGGGTCTGTGCCTGGTGTTGCAGCATCGATGCCGCAACATCAGGCACAAAAACGTAGGCACTAGCCATGCTGAATTGCTATTGGTTATTCAATTAAAAAGACCTTTTCTTCATTCAAGTGATAGGTATTCTCGTAAACAGTCACTCTTTTAACTTCAAGGCCCTTGCGTCACTCAAATGATTAAATAGAACATTGGTGCTCGAGGTGAGTAAATAGTTTAGTGATCTATTTTTATTTACCCTCACAAATGTTTTATTGCACTCTTCCGAACCAAAGAGGGTAACTTAAACAACAGCCTTATAAACGCTACCTGTCCTTGGAGGACTTTGTGTTGCTCCAGTGCATCCCTCCACCCACTTAGATCTTTGGACCTTAACCTTCAGTCATGGATCTTCAACCACTTCCTATTAGCCTACCATATCTTATTGGATCATCAGAATCAACATTTACCATCATAATGTTTTCTAAGCATGTGGCGAACTACTCTAACCTGTGGCATTCTCCATAAATCACCTTTATCTTCGATTAATTTTCTTTTTTTGTAACAAATAAAAACAAACAACAATTTAGTTCGATAACAACAATACAATTACTGATTTACTTAAGGAAGTCCAATTCATCCTTATTGGATGTTTGAAGGCCACAAATTGAGATAAATTGAGGATGAATGAGTAAATTGACGATTGAGGTTGAGGGCCGCAAAATTGAGATGGATGAAGAGTGTTCACCAGTGTGTCACCCTCAAACAGCTTAACACTGCGACGAGTTTGTGATTGTAGTTAAAATAGTAGTAGACCATTATTTTTTTTATTTCACGAAGAAATAAATACTAAAAGAACCCGTACGTAATTCTTCTTGCTCCAGATTCATAGAATGTACCCGGAATTAGGGAAAAACACGCCTAAAAGAAGCAGAGAAAAAACAGAAAAAGATGAAAAAGAATTTCACACCAATGAAAAGAGAAAAAACAGAGAAAAAAAAGAAAAGGGTGAAAAAGAATTTCACACCAATGGGGGTTACATTCCTCCACGACATCAGTAAGTAGTAATTTAGGTCAAGGCCATAACCCAAGGGGGAGGGGGGGTAGGGCGGTTTGAACCCTCTCCGAAATGTTTGTCTGACTCGTAAAAACGTAACAAAAATGGATATAAACAAATTTTTTATGAATTTTTTGAAGGTTTTTTTGTGTACCCCCCGCCCCCCAAAAAAAAACGTTTGAGTAAACAGTCCCTCCCCCCGAAAAAAACTCTGGGTACGGCCTTGATTTTGGGGTAGACTATAATCAAATCGTTTAAGATAAAATTATCAAACACGTTAAACGTTTGAAATACAAAGTAATTTGGACTGGTATATTTTAATAAACAATTTACTCTCATTTGTTTCTTTATCAATTCTATATTATAGAAAGTCTGAAGAAAGCAGATAAAGTTATAAGAGGACAATGGAATATGGGTGGTCAATTTCATTTCACAATGGAGACTCATAGCGTTCTTTGCGTTCCCAATGAAGATGGCATGGATGCCTATGTATCCACTCAAGATATAGATTTGAATCAAATTGCCATTGCTAGAGCCATTGGTTTAAATGTTAACAGGTAGGAATTAAAGGTAGCTTTAGAGGGATGGCCAGTCACAACTATGCCTCCTTAAAAAGTATGAAAAATATACATTTTTCACATGAATTACTGATTTATAGCGAAGAATATAACTAAAATCCAAACTAGAACTCTGGTTTACTAAGAAGTGTTCCCTAATTTACATTGAAGAAAATCTTTAGAATTAGAAGTAAAGGCTTAAAATATAATAAGAAGGTTTGACAATATGGCCCTCAGATGCCCCTCTCCCAGTTTTTCTGACATCTGAAATTAAATTCCTTTTATTTTATATTTTACACTCCTGCGGTATATCTTGTCCCCTCCTCCAGATTTTGAGGCCCGAATATGCGTCCTTTCTTTATATGAACGGCTGATAGTTTTTTTTAAGATGAATATGTCTACAGTTTTAAAGAACTTGGTGAAAAAAGTTTTGTAATTTTTTGAAAATTTTTCTGAATGCCAGAATAGGTGCAATTGCATTCTACTCTGATACTTTTTTTTAATAAACAAATTTCCTACATTAGTTTCTCTTGGGGGGGGGGTGGAGTATGGCAGAGGGATAAGAACAAAATATCTTCAGATGGGGACAAAGACTACAGAAGAATCCCACTTTACCCTTATTTCTAGGATTTTCTTTTCATTATGGTGCATAGATTATGAATCTTGAGCCACGAGGATGGGGGGGGGGATTTTACTAAAACACTTTTTATTCTCCGTGACATTTTCATCCTTCTACAAGGTGGTGTTCTAGAATATCCCATAATGCACAAAGTCAGATATTCGCACTATAAAATATTCTGTCGTTCAAGCTTCAGACTTCTATGATCCAACAACCCCTTTCAGCAGGTTTTTGGATGCGTTTACCTACTGAGTCAGTACTGTCAAGCTTGTAAGCATGCATTTTTGTTCCCTATTTATATGGATCCATATTTGTTCCCTATTTGTAAGGTGAAGAGGTGATGTTGGGTAACGGGAACATCAAAAAAATGGATAGCTTCACTTACGTAGGTAGTATTGTTAGTAAAGATGTCGGATGCAGAGAAGATTTAAAAACTAAAATAGCCAAGGTCAAGGGTGTTACTTCACAGTTAAAAAAAGTTTGGAAGAATGGGAAAATAATTCTGCGAACCAAAATTAGACTACTGGAAGCTACAGCCATGACAGTGGTCAAGGATGGTTCTTAAACCTGGGCTCTCCAAAAGACGGAGAAGAATTTATTAGACGTTTTGCAGATTAATTGTCTATGTATTATTTTGGGTACCCGTCTCAGAGACCGCATTTCAAACAGTGGTCTGTATAAAAAATGTGGTTCTACCCTGCTTTTTAGGGCTATAATAAAAAAAAGATTGAGATGGTTGGGAAACATTCTGCGGATGCAGGATGACAGATTACCAAAGATAGTCTTTTTTGGCTAACCGCCAAAGGTCAAACAAAAAGCTTTTTTCCCTGGACGGGGTGGGAGCAGGTTGCAAGGGGGGATTTAAAGAAAATTGGAATTTCTTAGGATGGTGTAAATTGGGAGGCCTTAAAATATTGGGATGGAGGAGGAGCTTGCCCTGAAACTATAAAGCTATTTCAAGTCAGGCTTGATGGTAGCTAACCCGGTTTTTCTTTGGGTTCACTTTCTTTAAAATGGCAACGGAAAACACTTGTGGTGTTCCTTCAACATCCCGTCTTAAAAGCGTCATAAAACATTTTTTTTTTCAATTAAATTATTTCTAATTATTCTCTTTAATTTGTGCATTCCGAAGTTTGTGTGTTTTTATTTTTCTTATTTATGCAACAACAAATAATTTCAAAACCGGAATGGAACTGTTTCCCTTTTCTCAATAACATTTTGAATTTGCTATTACTTGAGGAGCCTTATGTATAGTTCTTTCATCAAAACTCTTGTTTTTATATAGGATTAACATGCAAATTCGTCGAGTAGGGGGCTCTTTTGGGCACAAGCAGTCCCGTTCCGCCATGCCCGCCAGTGCTTGCGCAGTTGCTGCTCACTTGCTAAATGTTCCTGTCAGTATTCATATGGATCTTTATTCAATGTGGGAAGCATTTGGTGGCCGTCAACCATATCATGTAAAATATGAGGTAAGATCAAGATTAATTCTACGAATGCTTACACATACTTTTCTGAGTTTCAAGCCGTCGGAGGCCAACGCACTGACAATCACTTCTCCCCCTCATCCTCGGGCTAAAAAAGCTTCAACTATGAGGAAGCTTCTTTTTTCTTAAAAATTTTAGGTCATTATTAATTTCCTTCTAGTCTAATTTAGGGTTATTTAGCCTTTCTTCATCACCTAAAGTTTTTAAGAAAAATGAAGCTTCATCATTGTCGAAGCCTTGAAGACGAGGGTGGGAGGGGGAAGTGTCTATTAAGTTCAACTGTTGTAGGTTTGGTCTTTGCCCAACCAGAAGACATGCTCAGACCATTTTTTTGCAGATATTGAAGGGGGCCAATCCCCTTCTTTCATAAATACCCATGATTGACCCCTCATTACCACAATTTATTCGCAAATGTATCCTTTAAATTATATATACATTAAGAGCGTCTAACCTATCGTCCTCTTTTTTTTTATCGTCCGGAGTTCTGTGCTCTATATTGCTTCGCTCATCACTGTTGCTTCAGATGCTTAACGTTTTGGGCATAATCGGATCCCTCTGCTTTCCCAGACACTTCCTAGCTGAAAATAAACACCAGTTTGCTTTTGATATTTTTCTATTTGCTATGTCTTCCCTGTAACCCACGTCCTTACGATAAGTCCAGACAAATTAGAGAGATAGTCTTCCAGCATAAAAACGATTGCTAGAAAAAAATTCCAGTTGATTTTTGTTTTGAGAAAAACAAAAGTCCAGTCCTGAAAGAAAATCTACCCTGAATTTATATTCGTGTAAACCTGTTTCTTAAAGAAAACTTGTAACAATATAAAAGAAGCAAAATATTGTGATGGCTATTATAAACTCTCCAAGGATTTTAGAAATTATATCTACGGTACCAAATGTATCTGCATTCAAATATACCATAAGTGTCGTAAGAACCAAATTGTTTCCTGATGGAAACAAAATTAAACTTTAATGTTGTAAAATGTAATCTGTGGAATTTCTATTTGAATTATTCCAAATAATCCTAAGGTAAATTTTCGAGGAATTTCAGCTTTGCAGGAAGCATATGACCCCACCCACAATGTCAAATTACAAGTTATAACACTTTTAAATCGAATTATTCTAATTACAACAACAAAAAAGTTTGAAATTTCGGGCTTTAGGTATATCAACAGGTTGGACAAATGGGAGAGGAGAATTTTTAGAGGCATTTTCCCTCCTCGTACTTATGGACGAGAGTACAGAGATCTACTTAAAACTCATTTGGGCTAGTAATTTTGGCCAAGAGGAAAGAGAGAATTGTTGTGGGGACAACTTAGAATATTTAGGTCCCTTGCAACTTGCAAGATGAGATTCGTGTATTGAGTCTAAATCCTTAAAATCGTAATAATGTTTAATCAAGTAGCATCTCGCCTAGACAAATTGAGTTGTCCTTGTCAGCTCTTTGGTCTTCTAATCATACTAATTGAAAATCTTAATTGGTAGTGGGAGGAACAGGGGGGTGGGGGGGGGGCTGTTGCATGCCATTTGTGAGATGAGATCGGAGGATCGAGTTTAAACCTTTAAAATTATAATGATGTTTAATAAAGTGACACCTTGCTCTGACAAATGGAATAGTGCTTGTCAGCCCTTTTTTCTTCCATAAATACTACTTAAAAATCTCTATTGTTGATTGGATGGGCGGGGTTGGGAGGTGTTTTATATGCCTCCAACTATCCAGATTAAAAATCCACGTATAATTCTGCTTCTAACAAAGAACATCTCTACCTCTCTGCAAAAAAAAACGATGGGGAGGGAGCGGGGGTAAGGTATGGAGGGACCCCGGGTACAGTTTGTACTTGCAATGATACTGAAAATGAAAATTTCTTGTGTGATCACGGTTTAAACAAGGCTAAAGCTGCTATGGGCTCACTTTAGTTCTCTAGCCACTCAAATTGAAAATTCTTGCATGATTTTAGTTCAAACAAGATGCAACCAGGCTCTCTTTCTGCCTTAAAGTTCATGGGAGAGATGGTGGTTATGGAAGAGCTGCGATTCTTTTTTTTTTACCTCCAGCTTGCTTTTGTGCCAAATTAGGACTTTGCTCGTGTTTGCATCGAATTAGGAAACAATTTAAGCCTAAAATCGTATTGCTTTGTTCTGAAGTTGATTTTATCGCCGTGGGGAACTTTCTAATATCACTACTAAGAAATATGCAAAAAATAAGCCCTAGTTTCTTTAGAAATAAGAGAAGTATCAAAATTTAACAGATATGTTTGATATCAGTCCTCTGTTTCAGTCCCAGCTGCAGAAAATTAAATTGCAAACTCATTCAAAAGCATAAACAGAAATAGTTTGTAAACATAGATGGCAGCTCTTTCGGGTACGTGGGAAATACTCCTTTTATGTATCTCTAAATGTATCTATTTAATATTCGAAGAAAATGTTTTGGTGGTGGTGACATGGAATGGTTACTCATGTTTAGCAGTTTTGTAATCTAGCCTAACCTCAATTTGAAACCAGAAATTGATTGAACGGATCTTTCGACTCGGACGCAGAATCATGGTTTGGAGAAAGAAAAGCTTGGCAGAACAATATCTGATAATTCTCACTGATACACACTGTAAAACTTCATTCATCTTTTAAACTGTAGGTTCTGGCTCAAGGACAAGCGGAATCCTTTTTTCCCCTAAATGAGAATTATTTGCAGCTTCCAAAGTTCAATGTCATTTTTATCAGTCTATCCGATGATGCACACTTTCCGTGAAAACGGCAGAAGTTAGACTCTCACCATTTCCTCACAATGAACTGGCATCGGCAACAGAAACAGGACGAAACCGCACAACTCAATAAATTAAATGTTGAGAATTAAAGCTAAAGAAAGCACAAAGTCGTCGTTTAAATATTGTTCTATCATTCTACAAAATATCTGTTTGTCTTTACTGTGAATAAAATTTTCCGTACAATGGTAAATATTTCTTTATAATTCGTAAATAATAAAACATTTCCATAGGAACTATTTGTTGGTTCAAAAATTATTGACTTGTTAGAAAAACAATATTACTCCATTTTACATAGTTCGGAAATCGTTTACACAACCACATTACTAGAAATTAAACTTCTTCCCAAAAGTGATGCACCTTACTCATGATTGAGTTTAAAAACGTAGACCCTAGGATCATTAGGTTCCTACCTGCTTTTGGTAAAGTCTTTAGCGAAGAAGAACCCTGGTCAAGCAACCGAAACCACTTTTTTCCATAGTCCATAGATGCTTTCATCAACACGTATAATTCTTTGAGAGACAAGTATTCTAGTTTGAAATAAAATTAGGCCCAACTTTCCAGATCTTCCCACATATTGTGACATTTCATCGCAAATAATTTCCAGATATCAGACGTGGTGAAATAGGCAAATTTGGCGGACCTCCTTACCTCCTTGCTCTCCTTACCTCCCAGTTTCACGGTTTTAACGACCTTCCCATATTCTTCATACATTTTTCCTGTTTTCATTGTATTTTTGTATTCGCCCCTCCCCCTACTTCCGGAAATATATGTCTCCCTTTTTACTTATATTCATACGCTCTCTGCTTTTCTGAAATTTGTCACTTTTTCAAAACAAACTCCTGCATATGTGCCAACTCAAAGAGTAAATTTCAGCCATCCCTGCTGTGTGCGGATATAATGATAGCTGTAACTGAAGATTTCCTTAGTCACATAGCTAGTGGAGGGCCGGATAACAGAAAAGGAATCGAGAGGGAAGCTGATAATCCTCCAGTGGCTTCTGGCCTTTAAAAATGACACAAGAACTTTCAATTTTCAATCGAATGATCCTCTCCCCCGTTTTTAAAATAGCCCTTCCGTTTGAAGTAGGTGGCACAAAAGCTGGCACTTTTCTGGCCCTTTTCGGGTGGCATTTTTAGGGGAAGCAATATTTTTTCTCCTCCTGCATTGGGGTTTTCTTATTCCAAATTTTCATATAAGTTTCAGACTAATCGGAAAAATTCGGTGCTTTGTGGAGCCCATTTTGCTAGAGGAGGCACTAATTTCAAATTGACCAATCTTTTGAATCATTTTCTGTACATCAGTCCCCTTGGCCCAATGACTTACCCTTCACATCATGGGACTCCAAGGACCTTGTCCCCTTTTTCCACTATCAAATATTTATGTCAAGAATTAACAGTTCGCACAAATTAAAACCCATACCCCAAGGGCTCTGGGGGTTACGTCATCCTTGAATGCCAATTTATTGGAATATTCAAATATTCTGAACAAAATGGGTACATCGAAATGTTGATCAGGACACCTAAGGGTTACAAATTGACAGTTCAAAAAAATTTATAGGACAGGGACTGGCTGCTCTCAAATTACTTTTGACATTTTACAAAGGCATTGGAACTCTCATTTTCGGATTAAATGCGATTTGGGGGGGGGGAAGTACCTAGGTTAGGTTAGGTATTTAATATATGCTATGCTTAACCCCCCCCCCCCCGAATTTGTTTCTAAAATATTATATATTCATCCTATTTTATTATATTTCATTAGCGTTAACCAAACTTGACTTCTTTCGTGGGTAACGTATAATGCATAAGTACCAAAAAAAAAAAAATACTTGCATCATCATCTAAGTTAATATTTTGCAAAATTTCATGTTAAATGAAATTATTGTATGGAAGTGCGTTGAAGCTAATTGAATCTAAAAAAAAGAATTAACGATCACTAACGCCTTTTTTCAATTTAAATGAAAGAAGCTCCACTACTATCTCTCCTTGAGAATATTGGCTGAAAAAAGACAAAACTTTTCTTCTGAAAATCTTTTGAAATAGCTGTTGGGGTTATGGAATCATACGGTACGACAAGATTAACCGGGTAGTTATGACAGCCGTAAATTTCATAGTCAAATCATTTTGTTTTCGTATGTCAAAAATGTCGGCATCTCGCACCAGATAATTTTCAGAAAAAGAAAAATTACCTTCTCTTTTGCAAAGTAAATCTAGACGTAGCTGTAAGCTTATATTTAAGTGCGCATCAGCTATTATTAAGGAGGGGTGGTGGATCGTTTTGTAGGCGGGGGGATGCCTCGAAGAGCGTATTATAATGCTAAAACATCCTAACTGTCATTGAGCATTCAGATAAATATAGAATGAGTTTTAGGGAAGGGGGAAGGTAGAAATTAATATCTAATCCATCTTGAATTTTGGGAATATTTCTGGTCTACGTCTTTATTAAGAAAGTAAAAAATAATATTAAACCCTAAAACGAGCAAGCTTTTCGGCTTCCTCATGGGCTTATACACTGCGAAGGGTGCGCATGAAAATTTGGAATAAGAAAACCCCAATGCAGGAGGAGAAAAAATATTGCTTCCCCTAAAAATGCCACCCGAAAAGGGCCAGAAAATTACCAGCTTTTGTGCCACCTACTTCAAATGGAAGGGCTATTTTAAAAACGGGGGAGAGGATCATTCGATTGAAAATTGAAAGTTCTTGTGTCATTTTTAAAGGCCAGAAGCCACTGGAGGATAATCAGCTTCCCTCTCAATTCCTTTTCTGTTATCCGGCCCTCCACTAGCCCCTGTGATATTGAATCAAATTCCTAGATGTCTGTTTTGTTCAAAAACTTGAAATGTGTAATAGGCATGCCTCCGGGGTTATATCACTGAACAGCACTAATGTCGAACTTTATCTCATTCTGCTATGGTAACTCAGTCCCCAAAAACACGAAAAAAAAATTAATATAAAATAAAATGTAAAAGCAAATGGTACTGATGCATCATGCGGGCACCGTGAAGAAGTCAAGTTTGGTTATTGCTTATGAAATATAAAATAGGATGAATATATAATAGTTTAGAAATAAATTTGGGGTATATATATGCACATAAGGGGGGGGGGGGTAAATCATAGCATATACTAAATACGTAACCTATTCTAACATAGGTACATCCCCTCCTAAACCCCAAAAAACGATCATTTGAATATCGTAGATCATTTAGAAAACGCTTAGCAGTCACTTATCTATAGCGGTATCTTGCAAATAGCCCGTTTGACGGGTTTCGTGACTGGTTTCCTTGATACAGTTTATAGCAGTGGGTCCGCATAATGCACCAGTACCAAGCAAATACTATGATTATAAGGTATTCTACACCAAAAAACCTATGCTTGTATTTTGGTATATTGGTAGAATATTCCAAACTTCCATCTTTTCTTCATTATTCTTCATTTGTCATATTTTCTCTGTGACTGCTCAGTTTTGCATGTGGGGGGAATTCACACGGAGGGATGATTATCCAGTGGGATAATGCCTAGTACTATTGAGTTAAATAATGCAGCTTTCTTTTGGTATAGAACACATAAACACTTTTTTTGCAGTTACCCCCCCCCCCCTTTTCACCCCTATATATTTTTAAGTAATAAACTTTGGTTGATACAGCCAGTATATTCAGATTCATTAGAAAAATTGTTCTCCCTTTCTAAATTCTTTTTCACCCCAAAAAAATTTGAGAGCTCTTTCGTTTCGAGCACGGCGATGGCCGATGCTCAGCTTTCTCCTTCGTGAGCGTTAAATAATCCTTTATTTATTTTGTTGTTGTTGTTGTTTAACTAATTAGTTAACTGATTTGTTTGTTTGTGATTTATTTTCATGGTGAGATAATAGATGGTGTATCTTAGTAAAGGTTGGTTAGTACACTGTACTGCCATCTATTATTTATACTCGAAAACTTTTCGACAAGAACCGTTTTCATCTGGGGGCCCACTGGGATTTTTCAGAGCACTGAAACTTCGTGAAATTACAGTTTCAGATGCATAAGAAAAAGGATTCCTTCTCCACCCCTCCCCTCTCTCTTTCTCTTTGAAATTGATAATGTTTCAATGATCATTTTCATGTCCTCCTTAAGCTCGTGTATGTTTCATGTTTTGAACCAAATTTGAAAATCGATGTAGCATGACAAAGTTGACCTTAAACTTCAAAGGATGAAGATGAAATATCAATTAGAGTACTACTGGATAAGAAAACAAAAATGGAAAACACGGTATCTTTATGGATAAAGATGTGGATGGTAATCACTGGAATTACCGATTTTGCTCATTGACCTGTTTTCGCTGTTTGATAAAATTTCTGAAATCCTACCTGCTAACGTATATTATTTTTATTTTTGTAATTTTTTAGAAAAGATAATTATATTCTTTTTCATTGAAAATTGCTCGGAAATATTTTTGAATGTTCCAGTATAAATAATAAAAAATAAAATTATTAAAATTAAAGAAATTGGTTGCTAAATAAGATGTATTAGATAGTAATGTAAAGATACTCTTTTGTTGATTATATCTTTCTGAAAAAAGATATGTCTTTCAAATATTTTCCTCAGAAAGTTGTCATGGATTTACCACTTTTTAAGTATTTTTGTAAAAATCAAATTGCGGTTAAACTACAAGTCTAACAAGGACAGAAATGCGAACCCAACCCCTACATCTGGAACTGACAATAAATTTATTTACAGTTATCAGATCTACAATTTGCTCGCATTCTTCTGTCTTGAGAATTTTGTAGACTAATTTTTAAGACGGCTTCATATTTTCCTCCTCGTTCGTCTCTCAAGTCATGGCCAGTCTAGGATAAGCCCTTTTTAGGATTGCATAAAAATGATATCATTTCATTTATTGATAGATAAGTCTATCTATCATCCGTCCAGTTGTCATTCCTAGGGCAAAACTAAGCTAGATAGTCATAAAATTAAGGGATAAAAGATTGGATTGATTTTTGGTTGACGCGTGACTGACAATGTCCACTGGACTTGTATATAAAATCTGGGACTGAATTTGCTTAAATTGAAATCAAGTATTTGGCAGTAGGCATCAAGTCATGGTTAATAGTAGAAACAGCCAAGTCAGATAGTAAGAGTAATTGAGAGGCAAATCAACACCGTAACAGAATTATAAACGAGCTAAAATTTGCAGGTAGAGCATAATTTGCTCTGCTTCCTTCGTCTTCTTATTCTACAAATTCCATGAATAGGAAATGACTTATACACCCATTCGTTTTTTTTTGTCCTTAAGATCCCACGCATCTTTCAAGATAAACAAGGCTGATATTGAAGCAATACCTTGAATATTTAAAGTATAAAGTTGACTTCTTTTGAAAAACCATGAACACTCATTTTTTAAGTATAAGACAATTTTTTGTTGTCTAAAAAGATAAACTTTGAAACTAAATACATTGATAGATACCTGCAAGGAACATGTTCGATATCTCTACAAAAACAATGTGTAACTCAAACAAAATAAAATAGTGTCGTATTATTTATGCCGCCTTATGTTGAAGTTATTGAGATATATTCATGCTAAGTATATTGTAGGCAATAGCGCTGCCTAAGTAAAGAACAATGTTGGCACAATGTATTTTTGGGGGGGGGGGGGTGGAGGGGGGTTAGGCCAGGGCACTTCGCATCGAAGGAATTGTCGTAACGACTTTGAAAAGGGGTCATTCGATTGTAAATTGGAATAGCTATTACCTTTTTTGACAATCGATAGTGATTGGAAGGCAACTAACACCCCTTCCACGCCCACCATTTCCCCAAGCACATCCAAACAAAATTCTGAGATAGCCATTTTGTTCGGCGCAGTTGATTTCTAGATAGAAATTATGTTTTTGAGGAGGACACTCCAACACAGCCCTCAGGGCAAGGGCTGTAAGTTAATCCCTAGGGGCATATAAGGTTTTCTTAGAAAGCATTGTAATAGAAATTTCAAAGAAGGCTCATTCAACTGGATATTCAAAGGGCTGGTGCCATTTTTAAAAGTCAAAAGTGATTAGAGGGTAACTAACACCCCTCTCACGCCCACCTTTTCCCCAAACACATCCAATCAAAATTTTGAGATAGCCATTTTGGTCACGTAGTTGAAAGTTCTTGAAACTAGGTCTTTAAGGATGACAAACTCCCCCCCCCCCCCACAGCCCTCAAGGCAAGGGCTGTAAGTTATGCCCTAGGGTCATGTAAGTTTTTTTTATAGAAAGTGTTGTCGTAGAAACTTCAAAAAGGGCTCATTCGATTGAAAATTGAAAGGGCTAGTGCTCTTTTTAATAGTCGAAAGTGATTGGAGGGCAAGTAACCCCACTGGAAATGGGATGGCATAGGGGTTTCGAGTCCTACTCATGTTAGTTTCTTCTCGTTTTAAGTTTGACTCGGTTATTTATTGTAATTTATGTTCGTTTTGGGTTTTATTTATTTATCGATGCTGATTTGTGGTAGTTTCACGCTTGGTAGATTATTTGATTTTATTTTTGCTCATTTTTGTTTAATGGAGTTCTTTACTTTTCTTTGAAAAACTTATTTTTTGGAAAATTGGTTTTTAATTAATAAATATAAGCAATAGCTTTCAACTGAGCTTATAGGTAGCTTTCTAAGATGTTTCGGTGCCCAGTTAGTGCTGGGAAAACAAAAATAATAAAATAAAGAGACACGTCAACATTTGAAGCTCTTTTTTCCAAATTTTTGAAACATTTTTTTCGTAACTGACTTTTACTATTAAGATAAACATAAATAACAATTTTTACGCAAATTAAATTTATGTGATTTTTTTGTTATTGGCCATATTTCTTTGGAACCTCTTTTTTAGTATCACTTGCTAAAGGAGCAGGGAGGGGGGTCATAGAAGAGCGGGAGTTGTATACCTCCAGTAAAGGGGTTCAGATTATGAAGCTTATTATTATATCCTTTTTACCCTTCCCACCCTCTGAACTCGCAAATATGGTGCCAAACAAAATGTCATTTTAGGTGTGATGTAGCAATTTACGAAGACATTATCAAGACAAATTCACATAAAGCTTGTAGATATGATCAAGAGTTTTGGAGTGAGCTACGATGTTGCAATAGCCTGCTAGTGCCACTGATAAGTAGACGATTTACAAACAAATACGGAATTCATTGTGGCATGCACGTTCACTTCGTTTCTCGTCTAATTTCTCTTGTTTTGCAAGACGGGGGCTCGAAGCCTCCTGTTAACGGTTTTCAACCATGGAGATTATAATGCTACTTTTTTTTATGATCCCTAGCGTATCAACTTTAGAAATGACACCAGAAAGTTCCATTTTTTTGTCATATGGTCCTTTACCATGGTATTATTATGACAAATTTACATTAAGCTTTTTGATATGGTCAAGAGCTTTGAAGTGAGCCATTAAACATGTATTTACGATGTTGCAGCCACCTGCTAGTTGTGCTTGTCAGGAGACAGCATATGGAACTTACTAAGGAATATGGGAGGATGAGTATACAAGAAAGATGATTGTAAACCTGCAGACATGGGAACTATGATGTACCCTTGATATGCTTCCCAGCCTTTCCGGAGGTGAAATGGCACTAAAAAGTCCCATTTTCGGTGCATTATGGCGCGCGCACAGATTTATAGAAATCACGTAGATATGGAAAGTAGCTTTTAAATGGGCCATTAAACATCTCTCTAGGATATTGCAGTAACCTGGCCCGGGTAAAAATAGGGCACATCAGAGCTACCCATGCAAAAAAGTGATTTTCCTTGTTGTTTGATACGAGGGAACCTAGTTCTCCTCTGCAAGGTTTTTGACCATATCGATTCTAATGCTGCACTTTTCATTTCAATCCACAGCCATTTCAGAGAGGTCTCAGGCCTCTCTGAGACCTCTCTCAGATATTTTGTATCCCCGTAAATTTCTTTTCGCAAGAAAAAGGGGACAAATTGCATTCTGAGCGTCCGAAAAGGCTAATGATATTCAGTTGAATTTTTCTGGGAAAATCGAAATCTGGGTGATTTTCTGGGAGAATCAAAAGACTCTATGTCAATCGAGGTTGTCAAAGGGGCGGATCTGCAACATCTCAGGAACGGCCAAGGTATTAAGTGGAAGCTTTCAAGGCGTGTTTGAGAGCGATGTTGAACTAAATGAAAAGACGCAATTTGCATGCAGGTTGTCAAAAAGGCGTATCTGCAATATCTCAGGAGGGGCTAAAGGTATTAAGTTGATATTTTAGGGAGTTATCAGGAGGATATAGAGCTAAATTAAAGGACACTTTGAGCACCCAGGACTGGCTTTTGGTATTAAGATGAAATTTTCTAAGAATATTGAGGGGGATGTTAAGCTAAATCAGAAGAAGGTAGGTGTATCCAGGTTCTCAAATTGCATATCTACAATATTTGACGGATGGCTAAGGGTATTAGGTTGCAACTGTCAGTGGATGTCGACGGGGATGTTGGAAAAGATTAAAAGACACCACATGCAACCAGGTTGTAAAAATGGTGTGCTTACAATTTTAAAGAACGGCTTAGGGTATTAATTTGAAACTTTCAGGAAACGTTGACGGGGATGTTAAACTAAATCATCAAGTGCATCTAGGTTGTCAAAAAAGCATATCTACAACATCTTTGGAACGGCTAAAGGTATTAATTTGTAATTTTCAGGGAATATTGAAGGAGGATGCTGAATTGAAAAGACATTGCGATCAAAAGACAGTGTGTACATCCAGGTTGTCAAAATGGTGTATCTACAATATCTCATGAACGGCTAAGGACACTAATTAAAATTTTCAGGGAATGTTTAGGGGGATGTTGAACAAAATCAAAAGGCACTATATGCAGGGGGACTTGAAAAACCAAAAGATACTGAATGCGTCTATGTTATTGATTCAGATAATTCAGGTTTGTTTTATTACTTCAGCAAAAAAAAAAAAAAAAAAAAAAAAAAAAAATGCAACACAACTAGGTAGGCTACACTATATAAAAAAAACTCAAGAGCCACATAGAAGACAAAAGTCCTGTGTGCGGCTCTATTTTCTAACCCTCATTTAACATAAAAAACATACAAAACAAATTTATTATTTTTTTTACAAAAAAGAAAAAATAAATTTTCTTCAAAGAAAGGTTTGAAATTTGTTTCTCGTCACAACCTACCAACCTACGCCATCCCACCTTCCTGTACCCCCTCCCCAAAACTCAAAAATTATAACCGCCTTTGTCAATAAAAAAATTCTTCGATTTTCCTTCAAATAAAATTAAGTTACCAGCCGCTTTAATACTATCCGGGAGACCATTCCACTCTGAAATAGCACTGTTTCTAATAGCGAAACCCGACCTCGTTGAATGTCGGATTTCATGAGACAGATGATCAACGTTTCTCGTGTTATATTCATAGTAAGCAGAAGTACTCGGGGGGACTAGTGTTTAAAGTTATTTAAACACTGAAATACAAAAATTGATTGCTGGTGGTCACGTTGTTGTCCAACACTCAGAACACCAATCTTTTTACAACATGCACCAGTAAGTTCACACTGGTTCAACTCACCGAGTACTCTCATTGCTTTGTTATTTTTTATCTATATCCTTTTGTAGTTACTTATGAAACTACTTGGCCATACCAAGCACCCGTGCCAATATCAAACAGTTCGTCGTAAAGAACTGTAAGTTAGGAGCGACCCTTCTCAGTGGTAACCCAAACACTAGAAAACGGTATTTTGATACAGATAGATACATCATAAGAATCAGATTTTAATGCTGATGTCAAATATATAAGTTCCATCAAGTTTAGTCATACCTATCTAAAGTTAAGTGCTTGAGAAAATTTGGCTGATTTTCGAAAAAAGCAGGAAAGGCCCACTAAAAGTTATAGAACCTTAATGAAAATCACACAATCATATTCCTCGTATCAGAGAACCCTACTGTGGAGGTTTCAAGCTCCTATCTACAAAAATGTGGCATTTTGCATTTTTTGCCAGAAGAAAGATCACGGTTGCGTGTTTATTTGTTTGTTTGTTTGTTTGTTTTTTCCCCAGGGGTGATCGTATCGACCCAGTTGTCCTAGAATATAGTGGGAGGGCTCATTGGAATGGAAATTAAAAGTTCTAGTGCCCTTTTTTTAAGTGACCAAAAAAATGGAGGGCAACTAGGCCCCCTCCCACGCTCATATTTTTCCCAAAGTCACCTGATCAAAATTTTGAGATAGCCATTTTGTTCAGCATGATCGAAAATATAATAATTATGTCTTTGAGGATGACTTAATCCCCCGAAGTTCCCGGGGGAGGGCTGAAAGTTATGAACTTTACCCAATGTTAACATATAGTATTGGTTATTTGGAAGTATACAGACGTTTTCAGGGGAGATTTTTGCTGGTAGTAGAGGGGGGGGGGGTCGGGGGTTATGTGGGAGGATCTTTCCATGAAGAAAGTTTTCATGGGGGAAAGGACATTGCTATGAAGGGGATGCCGGACTTCCCAGCATTATTTAAAAAAAAGATCAGAAATTTAATATAAAAAACAAGTATTTCAACTGCAATAGCAGCAACATCGAAACTTTAAACGAACTGAAAATATTACATATATGATTGGGTTCACCCCGTAGTCAATACCTCGCTCTTTAAGCCAAAGATTTTTTAGTACTTTCATAAGAGCTATTTATTCTAATTAACAGCCTTTGTAATTAATCGGTCATTTTGAAAGAATTGGAACAAAATTCGAACTTTTGCTTAAAGAGCAAGGTATTGACTAGGGGGCGACCCCCCTAATAAACGTATCAAAAATATATGAATATAGAAGTTCGTTACGTAAGTTAATTCGTAAGTTACGTATATTTATTACTGATAAAAACGTTCGTAAATAAAATTAAACAAATTTCGAGAAAGCCATTTAACTAAATAAAAGTAAATTAATATGAAAATTTTGTTTTAATTATTCATGTACGGTGAGCCAAGATCAAAACCTGCATTTATTCAAAAACGTTCAAAAATTAAATAAAAAAAAAAACAAGTTTTTTAAACTGAAAGTAAGGAGTGACATTAAAACTTAAAACGAAAAGAAATTATTCCGTATATGAAAGGGACTGTCCCTCCTCAACGCCTCGCTCTTTACGCTAAAGTTTGACTCTGTCTCACAACTTTATTTTTTAAAACAATAAAAAACTCTAGCGTAAAGAGCGAGGCGTTGAGGAGGGGACAGTCCCTTTCATATACGGAATAATTTCTGTTCGTTTTAAGTTTTAGTGTCGCTCCTTACTTTCAGTTTAAAAAAAACTTGTTTTTTTTATTTAATAAGGTTCAAGAATGGAGCTATATATGAGTTTGATACTGGTCGATACTGGATATACATTTTTTAATTTTCGATAATCCCTAGACATATAGAGGCTTTGGCTTATATTATTTCACTGTGTTTCTTCCAACTAAGATTGCAGTCAATATGGAACCCCAGGTAACTGAAGTCGTAGACTTGTTGGATAACTTCAGAACCACATAAAACTGCAGAATCCAATGGGGATAGCGAAACAGCTTTGCTAAAAATCACGAAGACGGTCTTTTTTACATTGACAGCAAGGCAACTCACATTCACAAAAACACGGAGATACTCAAGTGCAGGATTTTCTTTTCTTGCAGTTTCTTGAGCTGACTTTGCGAAAACAAAATAGCGTATCTGCAATATCTCAGGAAGGGCTAAGGGTATTAAGTTGAAACTTCAGTGTTTATGTAAAAGATGCTATGCGGAGATATTTACAATCAATTGGATTTACAATTGTGGCTTGGGGGCGGATTTGCATTGAGGAAACGATGTGTATTTGGTTCTTTGAAATGGCATATCTGCAGTGTCTTGGGAATGAAGTGGGGGATGGAGTTGGACATTCAGGCACTGTTGGGGAAAGGAAGGGGGAAGAGGGTTGGGCAAGTAAATTCAAATTTTGAACCATTTTGTCTCCAATCTATACGTAGATAACATTTTTGCACTGTAAGCTCCTACGAGGCTGTAAACTTACGCCCAGTTTAAGTAGCTAGATAGATCAAAGGCCCATGTGTCGCCAGGTTGTCAATAGGGCATAAATGTAAGATCTTGGGACCATCCTAAGGTACTAAATTTAAAATTTTATCGAACCTTGGGGAGCAAGTGAACGCTGAATTGAGGCTTAGGAGAAAGGGTAGAGTTAAATTTAAAAGACGCTTTATGCATCAAGGCTAATGAAATATCATACCGACAACATATTGGTAATGGAAATCACAGGCTAAAGTGCCTTACTTGAAGTTCGAGGGAATATAAGAGGTGGAGGGGGGATTCAAGTAAATTTTAAATTTAGACATGGGAGGACCAACGGAGCTTATCACATGGTTTTGAAGAAAAATATAGTTCTATTGATTTTTAATGTACAATATTCTATTTTCTAATGCTGATCTGCTTTGCAATTTTAGGCCATGTAGATACCTCACATAGTTGTAATCTCTGTTTGTTTGTGGGTCTCGTTTGTTTGTTGATAGCAATTTCTGCTCGTCCGAAGCTTGAATTATTATGTGGTTATATTTCTGATTGCCTTTGCTTTGAAATAGCTTTTACATTTTCTTCGAAAAACTTCTTTCTCGTATTTTTTTTTTTTTAATTAATTTTTCGCGTGTTAAACACGACACTACTTCCTTTTCTTTCCTCTTATTCTTGTAAGATCTATCACCCAGGAGATTCCTATACAAAACCCTTCTCCCTTCTTCCAAGTTGAAACCCTTTTCACTAATATTTCTAGCTGCTTCTCTAACTTTCTTCCCAAAAACATTTTGCTTCTCCACAAGTGTTTAAAAACCATTTTGTGAAACCCTGACAATACCAGATGCTAATCTTTCCAATTCCATATTGCAATTTTCTTGGAATTTTAGTTTCAAATTGCCATTCTGAATTCTATCAACATCACAACTACCCGGCAAGTAGTTTGTATTCTAAATTTCAGCTGTAAGTTAAATTTGAGCACTACTAGATGGTGCACTTTACTTTTAAGATCAATAAGGGTACTCCTATATACGTACCCTAGTGTCCTGGGTCTGTATTAACTATGTATTACTCGTTTAATAAGAATTAGGAACTATCAATTTTTCTATATTAGCAAAATCAATAAGGTTTTCTTTTGCAGTGAACGTTTTTAAATTCTTTTCAAAGAAAATTGTTGCAATTACAAACACTGAGTTAGTTTGTCAAACAAAGTAGGGGCGAGCAGGGTCCAGCCTTTGTTAGCCTCTTAAATAACACTGTCTTCGTTGGCTTAAATACAAAATATAGACATCGTATGTCATATCTCTTTTGCTTTCCCTTTAAAATCGGAGCCATCTTCCAAACACATAATCAGTTACACCACATGCGCAAGCCTGAAAAAAGAGTAGGTTACTGGAAAACTGAAATGAGAGAAAAATCATCTTTGAGAAAAAAAACAACGTTATACGTTGGTTTTTGAGTCACCCTCTAAGTAGGGGCCTCCCCCAGGCCACTCAGCGCGTCCCCAGGTGGTGGATAGGGGAACGTCCTGTAGATATGCAGGGCACCTCCTGGTAGGGAGGCGCGGACCAAGGGGGGCCGGTCTCTGGGGGTCTTGAAATATAGCTTGAATACCCACCTTTTGGGGCCATAAATTCAGGCGAATGAGGTGGAAGGCCCCTTTAATGTGCACTGGGCAGGTCCCATTGGCGTATGGATACGTCCCGCCAGTCACAAACTTCTCCCAGCAATGGGATAATTGCAGGTGATGTAGGACGCCAGAAGGGCGCATTATCGGTAGTAGATATAGCCGGCCCCTGCTATGGATGGAGAGGAGTGGCTTACCGCCGTCCTGAAATTAGGCAAGAAACCTCCTTTCTAACGTTAACGAACAAAGTTGTAAAAATAATCATAAAAACCTAAATAAAAGAACAATTTGTATCTTTTTTTCTTTTTTTTTGCTTTTATTTTACACTGGACCAAAGAATCTCTGTTCCCAAAGGACAAATATTATTATTATTATTTTTTTTTTACTTATGACCCACAGCAAGTTCAAAAAAGTACAACACGCTGCAGTTTAATAAAAGAAGAAAACCAAACTGGAAAAAAATTCAAGATAAGTACATATACTTCAGCAACAATTTGCCAATATGTATTTTTTTTTTTTTTTTTTTTTTTTTTTGTCAAGCCTATGTCCTAGATGCTAACATAGTCCTAAAATACTAAATACACTAAAACGGCATCTGATCGTTTGAGTTGATTAAGTAGAAACCTGCACAGCTGCATATTTTTAAGAATCAGAAAAAAACAACTGTAAATTCAATTTTTAATGAAAAAAACCTATACACGCAAAAAAACGTAGTGAAAAATCAGCGGAAAATAAGCTAAAAACATACGGAACCAAACAGCTTAAAAGGCAATAGCTTTCTGCTGAAGGTGTAATCGTCTTTGTGCATAAACAGCTTGTTAATATTTGCATGTTTACAGATGAAAAGCGTTTTTAAATTCAATTAGTCTTAGGCCAACTTATTTATTTTCACGTTTCATCCTGACAACTCTAATGAAAATTAGGTACTGCCCTAAAAACTTTTATAATTTTGAAACAACCAAAAGTAAAACTTAAGAATTCGTGGTTTTCAAGTATGAATAGATCTCAGATGCATCTAGGGGGGGGGTAATGCTGATGTCCTTGATAATTTAACCATGTCATAATTAATAAAGATAGCTTGAACACAAAAATATCTGCCTAGTTTCCAAAAATTTCAGGTTGAATCTAAATAAGCTTAGATTCTTAATTAAGAGTCCATTGAATACAAATCCATATTCTGCTTGGTATAGCTGTTCTGTTAGTGGCCCTAGAAGTTTTTAATGTCTCCTCTTTAATTTTCTTCTATTGTCACAATCCTGTACCAATTCGCCCTATGAAAGTTGACGCAGAAGCCTCGACTAAATTAAGAGAAACGTTTCTCGTGTATTGTTGTTATTTTTTGGCCACTTCGTATAGAAGGGTTGTCTAAAATACCCTGTTTTTGATATTTTTCGTTCACTTTAAGTTTATCTTGGTCATTCATTTTAATCTTTGTTGGTTTTAGGCTTCACCTATTCATTCTTAGTAATCACTGTTTTAAGTTCGCCTAATTAAACAAGTTTAATTCTACCTTTTTTAGGTTTCAATATCGCTCTTTACGTTTCCTTTAAAAACTGTCTATAGGAACGTTGTTTGAAATTATTATTAGAGTAGAAACAACCACTGTTGTTGACTCGAACACGCCCAGGGTATAAAGTTATTTTATTAATCATTCACTTTCTTTCCTCGTTGATAATTAGTTTTGGACTTGAACTTGGCCTTTGTAACACTGAATTACAATTGCTTAATGGCCTAAGGAATTTGGCATTAAAAATCATTTACACTCTTAATAACATTGCTTGGTAAGGTAGAGAGGGCACAAATCTTTACAGCCAATTTGGAAATTAGTTAAATTTAAATTATGACTAGCAACCAAATATATGATATATGAAATATATATATATATATATATATATATATATATATATATATATATATATATATATATATATATATATATATATATATATATATATATATATATATATATATATGTATATACATAAAATTATACCTTGTTCTGCAGGGGAAAAGTGGCAGGTATCCAGAATAACAAAGGTGAAAACTTGTTTCTTTGGGGTAAACCTGACGGCAATTTTAACTATCTCAGATCTAAATCCAAATCAAGAAGGTTCAAACAGAAAGGGTGGATTAACCCTTTGAACTGAATTTCCCGTTTTATAGATGCTATGACATGACAAGTTTATCCTGATTTGGATTCTAGACTCGCGAACGAATGAATACAACAGAAAAGAAGAAAAATTCGGTGACTATAAATATAATAAACTAACATAAATATTATTGTACTAGTCTAATTAAAATGATAATTACTTAAGTAGAAGAGGTAAAACAAGGCTGCGATCTAAAAGTGACGACGAATTAATTGGAGTATCAAACAGTTCGTGGTAACGAACTGTGAGTAAGGAGTGACTCGGCTCAATAGTTGCCGAAATTCTAAAAAAGAGTTTTGATACCAGTAGATATATCAAAAGAATCGAATTTTTATGCTGATTTCAAATATGCAAGTTTCATTAGGTTTAGTCTTACTCATCAAAAGCTAAAAGCCTGATAAAGTTTAACTGATTTTCGAAAAAATGCGGAAATACCTCCTAAAAGTAATAGAATCTTAATGAAAATCACATCATCAGATTCAGCGTATTAGAGAATTCTACTCTATATGTTTCAAACTCCAATCTGAAAAAATGTAGAATTTTATATTTTTTTGCCAGAAGAAAGATCACGGATGCGTGTCTTTTTTTTCTTTTCCATGGGTGATCGTATCGACCAAGTGGTCCTAGAATATCATGAGAGGGCTCATTGGAACGGAAATTAAAAGTTCTGGTGCCCTTTTTAAGTGACCAAAAAAATTGTCCTTTTTTCTCAAAATGGTCCGATCGAAATTTTGAGATAGCCATTTTGTTCAGCATAGTCGAAAGGTTGAACAACTATGCTTTTAGAGATATCATGACTCCCCGCAGCCCTTGGGGAAAGGTCTTTAAGTTACAAAATTTGCAAATTGTTTACATATAGTATTTTCTATTGGGTATGCATACAATTTTATTTATTTTTTTTTTTGGGGGGGGGGGTGAAATTTCAGCTGGTTGTATTTTCCACGGGGATAATTTTCCATGGGGAGGGAAGTTTCCAGGGGTGAATTTTCAGGTGAAATTTTACACTTGGGGAATTTGCCAAAATTTCTGTACGAAATTCTTCTTATGTCTTGCTTTCTCTTTGCCGACTCAATTTTACGCGTGGAGATGTTAATGGTAATTGTCCAGGGTAAATTTTCACCGGGATTGAATTGTCTAGAGAATACATCCGTCGGGAGGATGGATTTATCCGTGTAGTTGTGGCCAGATTTTCTGGCATTACTTAAATGAAAAAAAACGAAAGTTCGAAAAAACCGAAAAAAAATGAAAGTTCGACTGAAAGTAAGAAGCAACATTAAAACTTAAAACGAACAGAAATGATTACGTTTATGAGGAAGATTGCTCCTCCTCAACACCTCACTCTCTACGCTAACGTTTTTTTAGTACTTTTAAAAAAGCTCTTTATTGGTCAATTAACCGACCAGTGATTCAGGAGTGGGTCTTAAAGAATTTTGACAAAATTCAAACTTTTGCGTAAAGAGTGAGGTGTTGAGGAGGAGCAACCACCCTCATACACGTAACAATTTCTGTTCGTTTTAAGTTTTAATGTTGCTCCTTACTTTCAGCTGAAAAAAATGTTTTGTTTTTTCTTAGTTTGACTAAAAGAGTATCAAACAGTTCGTGGTAACGAACTGTAAGTAAGGAGCGACCTGGCTCAATAGTAACCGAAACTCTAAAAAAAGGAATTTTGATACCAATAGATACATCAAAAGAATCAGATTTTTATGCTAATTTCAAACCTATAAGTTTCATCAATATAAAATTCATCATATAACATTCATTACGTTTAATAGTACCTATCAAAAGTTACGCGCCTGAGAAAATTTGCCTTATTTTCGAAAAAGGGGGGAAAACCCTAAAAGTCATAGAATCTTACTAAAAATCACACCATCAGATTTAGCCTATCAAAGAATCCTACTGTAGATGTTTCAAGCTCCTATCTGCAAAAAATGTGGAATTTTGTATTTTTTGCCAGAAGCAAGATCAAGGATGCGTGTTTTTTTTTTACAGGGGTGATGGTAATGACCCAGTTGTCCTGGAATATCGTGGAAGGGCTCATACGAACGGGAATTAAAAGTTCTAGTGCCATTTTTAAGTGACCAAAAAAATTAGAGGCCAAATAGGCCCCCTCCCGCGCTCGTTTCTTCCCAAAGTCACCCGATCAAACTTTTGAGATAGCCATTTTGTTCAGCATGGTCGAATAATATAATAATTATGTCTTTGATGATGACTTAATCCCCCACAGTCCCCGGGGAAGGGCTGCAAGTTATGAACTTTGCCCAATGTTTACATATAGTAGTGGTTATTGGGAAGTATACAGAAGGGTTAAAAGTGATTGGAAGGCAACTTACATGCCCTCCACGCCCACCATTTCCCCAAACACATCCAATCAAAATTTTGAGATAGCCATTTTGTTCTACGTAGGAGGAGGACACTCCCCCACAGCCCTCAGGGCACGGGTTGTAAGTTATGCCATGGGGGCATATTAGATTTTTATAGAAAGCTTTGTCGTAGAAACTTCAAAAAGGACTCATTTGATTGAAAATTCAAAGGGCTAGTGCCCTTCTTTATAGTCGAAAGTGATTGGAGGACCACTGAATCCCCTCTCACGCCCACCTTTCCCCCAACTACATCCAATCAAAATTTTGAGATAGCCATTTTGTTCAACGTAGTTGAAAATTTGGAAAATTAGGTCTTTGAGAATGACAATCCCCCCCCCCCACCGCCCTCGGGGCAAGGGTTGTAAGTTATGCCCTGGGGGAATGTAAGGTTTTCATAGAAAGCGTTGTCGCAGAAACTTCAAAAAGGGCTTATTCGATTGGAAATTTAAATGGCTAGAGCCCTTTTCAATAGTCGAAAGTGATTGGAAGGCAACTAACACCCCATCCACGCCCGCCATTTCCCCAAACACATCCAATCCAAATTTTGAGATAGCCATTTTGTTAAAATATTTTGCTATTGAAGTATAAATGAAACTTAGAACGAACAGAAATTAAATAAACAACCAATGCGAATAAACATACAATAGATATTAATGTAAATGAATAAATAAATCTTAAAACAAGTGAAGCTTAAATTGAATATGCAAATCAAGTTTGATACGAACAAAAACACTACAAACAAGAGTTTGGGTATCGCCTCTTTCTCTCATTAAATAAAAAAAACAAGTTTTTTTAACTGAAAGTAAGGAACGACGTTAAAACTTAAAACGAACAGAAATTATTCCGTATATGAAGGGGGCTGTCCCCTCCTCAACGCCTCGCTCTTTACGCTAAAGTTTTTTTATTGTTTAAAAAAATAGAGTTGTGAGAAACTCAAAATTTAGCGTAAATAGCGAGGCGTTGAGGAGGGGACACCCCCATTCATATACGTAATAATTTATGTTCTTTTTAATTTTTTACGTCGTTCCTTACTTTCAGTTAAAAACACTTGTTTTTTTAATTTAATTTTTGAACGTTTTTGAATTAATGCAGGTTTTGATATTGGCTCACCGTACATGAATAATTAAAACAAAATTTGTATATTATATTTGGTTAAATGGATTTCTCGAAACTTGTTTAATTTTATTTACGAACGTTTTTATTAGTAATAAATATATGTAACTTAGAATTAACTTACGTAAACGAACTTCTATATTCATAAATTTTTAACACGTATATTAGGGGGTTCGCCCCCTAGTCAATACCCTGCTCTTTAAACTATAGTTCGAATTTTTTTTCCAGTTCTTTAAAAATGACCTCTTAATCACAATCAGTTGATCAGTTGAAAAACTTGTTTTTTTTTATTTAATTCCTGATCTTTTTCTTTAATAATGCTGGGAAATCCGGCGCCCCCTTCATAGCAATGTCCCTTCCCCCATGAAAACTTCCTTCATGGAAAGATCCTTCCATATAGCCCCCGACCCTCTCCTTCCCCCACCTACCAGAAAAAATCTCCTCTGAAAAAGTCTGTATACTTCCCAATAACCAATACTATATGTTAACATTGAGTAAAGCTCATAACTTTCAGCCCTCCCCCTGGGGACTGTGGGGGATCAAGTCATTCTAAAAGACATTTTTATCATATTTTCGACCATGCTGAACAAAATGGCTATCTCAAAATTTTGATCGGGTGACTTTGGGAAAAACATGAGTGTGGGAGGGGGCCTAGTTGCCCTCCATTTTTTTTAGTCACTTAAAAAGGGCACTAGAACTTTTAATTTCCATTCCAATGAGCCCTCACACGATATTCTAGGACCACTGGGTTGATACGATCACCCCTGGGGAAAAAAAAAAAAAAAAAAACAAACAAACAAACAAATAAACACGCATCCGAGATCTTTCTTCTGGCAAAAAATGGAAAATTCCACATTTTTGCAGAAAGGAGCTTGAAACTTCTAAAGTTGGTTTCTCTTATACGGTTAATATTATGTTTTTACTTTCATTAAGTTTATGTAACTTTTAGGGGGCCTTTCCCCATTTTTTCTAAAATCAACCAAATTTTCTCAGGCGCGTAACTTTTGATGGGTAAGATTAAACTTAATGAAACTTATATATTTGAAATCAGAATTAAAATCTGATTCTTTTGATGTATCTATTGGTATCAAAATCCCGTTTTTTAGAGTTTCGGTTACCATTGAGCCGGGTCGCTCCTTACTTACAGTTCGTTACCACGAACTGTTTGATTGTAAAAGTCTAAAACCTACTGCGTCATTGGCTCTTTACCGAAAACTATAAGCGCCTTGAACAGTCTTGGAAAGTATAAACAACATTAAATTGAATATTTGATGTGTATTGATATTAACTGTTGAAAGATCCATCAGGTCGAGAATTTATTTCATTTTAATTTTATTTTTATTTTTAATGTTGTAAGAACTGGAAAAGAAAATATTTTTAATATAATTCGTTTTCAGAGAAGCGCCAATGACGCAGTAGGCTTTTAGTTTTTATTTACAGTTAAGGAAGGGGGCAGTAAACTCTTGTTTGTAGTGAAATTACATTGGTTTTGAACAACTTTAGAAAGAACTAATAAATTAAACTGAATATTTGATGTATGATGATATTAATTGCTGAAAGCTCATCAGTTCAAAATTTTACTATAATTTTAATGTTTATTTTCAATATTAAGTACAAAAGAAAATATTTGTAATAAAATTGGTTTTATTACAAATATTTTAGCTGGTTGCCAAAAAGGGCAACCAGCTCCCCTTTCCCACGGCAATCACTTCCCCAAATACATCCAATCAAAATTTTGAGATAGCCATTTTGTTCAGTGTAGTTTAAAGATCCAGAAACTATTATTTTGAGAATGACAACCCCCCCCCTCTAAAAAACCCTCAGAGCAAGGGTTGTAAGTTATGCCCTGGGGGATATAAGGTTTTTGATAGAAATGGGGGTCGTGTAAACATCAGAGGGGGCTCACTTGATTGGTAATCAGACGTTCTACTGGGCTTTTTAACAGTCAAAAGTGATTGGAGGTCGACCAGCCCCCCCCCCTCCCCCAATACACCAATCATTTCCCAAAACATTTTCAATCATAATTTACGAGATAGCCATTTTGTTCAGTGTAGTTGAGAGGTTCAGAAGGTATGTCTTTGACGATAACCCCCCTATATGGCCCTCAGGGCAAGGGTTGTAAGTTACGCCTGGGGGTATATAGGGTTTTTATACAAATGGTGGTCGCATAAACGTCAAAGAGGCCTCATAAGATTGGTAATCAGAAGTTATAGTACTCTTTTTAAGAGTCAAAGTGATCAGAAGGCAAATACCCCCCTCCCCACACACACACACGTCGCATTTTCCCGAAACGTATCTGGTAGAAATTTTAAGATGGCCATTTGTTGTCGTTGAAACTTCAAAAAGGGCTCAGTCGGTTGGAAATTGAAAGGGCTAATGCCCTCTTTAATAGCCAAAAGTGATTGGAGGGCAACCATAGCCCCCCCACCCACCCACGCCCATCATTTTTCCAAACACTTTCAGTCAAAATTTTGAGATAGTTATTTTGCTTGACGCAGTTTAAAAGTCCAGAATTTATGTCTTTGAGGATGAGAACCCCCTCACAGTCCTCAAAGCAAAATTTGTAAGCTTTGCCCGAGGGCATTTAAGGTTTTATCGAAACGATGGTCGTATAAACTTCGGAGGGGGCTCAGTTGGAAGTTGAAGAGCCATTTTTAAGAGTAAAATTTATCGGAGGGCAGCTATGCCCCCCCCTTACGTCATATTCTCCCCAAATGCATCCGATAGAAATTTTAATATAGTTATGTGTCCAAAAATAGTCCAAAGATCTCATAACACGACCTTTGGGGTTAACAAAACCCCCCATTGAATAGCGGTAAGTCGGAGTAAGGGTTTTAAGTTATGCCCCGGGGGGATATAAGGTTTTTTATGAAGAGGTGGTCTTGTGAACTTTAGAGAAGGCTCGTTTGATTGGAAATGCACAGTTCTAGTTCCATCTTAAGAGTCAAGCGTGAGGGAGAGAAAATAGCCCCCTCCCTGATATCCTCTTTTCCCCAAAAACATTCGATCGAAATTTTGAGAGAATATAACAATGTCTTCAATAATCAAAGAGAATATAACAATATCTTATGTAATCAAATATAAGAAATATTTAGGTGGACGTTGAACTAAATCAAAACAAACTATGAGCATGTGGACTTTTAAAAAGGTGACAAAGCAATATCTCAAGAATAACTTATATTATTAAGTTAGATCTTTAAGAGTAAGTTGTGGGGGATTTTGAACTAGACAGAATGCACTATGTTTATACTTTTAGTACTACAACTACAGTAACTGTAACTAATGATGCTGGGAGTATTAAGGTGAAACTTCTAGGAAATGTTTAGGGGACGTTCAAATTAAACAAAAAACTGTATACATACAGGTTTTCAAAAGGCATATAAGCAATATCATAGGGAGTACCACTCTATAATAGTTAGAAATATCATTGAAACATTTAAAAAAAACTAATTTGATCCAAAATTAAAAGTTCTAGGGTCCTCTCTAGGACTAAAAAGAGATTGGAGGGCAATAAGCCCGTCTCTCAAGCCGATTTATTTCCCAGACACATTTAGTCAAATTTTGAGAGAAGTATTTTGTTCAGCATAATAGAACGGTCCAGCAACTATGTCTTTAGGGATATTAGGCATGCCAAACCCCCACAATTATCCAGTTGGCCCATTATGCTATATAACTAAATGCTGCTTTAAAAATAGATCAAAAGGCATTGTGTTTGCGGTTGCCATTAAGAAACTTCAGCAATATATCGACAACGACTGGTGGTATTAAGTTGAAGGGTTCGGGGCTACTACTATTACTACTTCTGCTCATACATCTTGAATAAATAAATATATTTTAAGTGTATCCAGGTTGTCAAAGAGCATAGATAGAATCTTCTCGGAATGATGAGTTTCATTTTTTCCGGTCAACTTGAGCAGGTATAAAATTAAGTTAAAAATACTATTTTTGTCAGGATTAAAAATTTTTGAAAAAATTTCTGCCAGCATACCAATAGCAAGCCAAACTACAGATTTTAATAGAAAAAAAACCAAAAGATATAAAATATTATTTTTTCATGAAAATGACTTTGTCAATAAAAAACGAACAGAAATTAATATAAAGAAACTTTTTCCACAAAACAAGTTTTTCAAAGAAAAGTAAAGAGCTCCATTAAGCCAAAAATGGGCAGAAATGAAGTCAAGCAATCATCCAAGCGTAAAACTGCCACAAATCACTATCATAGGCAGCGCGCTAGCGCTGCCTAAGTAAAGAACTATGTGGGCACAATGTGTTGTTTTTTGTTTGTTTTTCTCCATACCCGGGCACTTCGTATCGAAGGAGTTGTCGTAGAAACTTCGAAAAGGGCTCATTCAGTTGGATATTGGAGTGGCTAGTGCCCTTTTTAATAATCTAAAGTGATTGGAGGGCAACTAGCCCCCCCCCCTCCACGCCCTTCATTCCCCCAAACACATCCAATCAAAATATTTGAGATAGCCATTTTGTTCAGCGTAGTTGATTTCCAGTTAGAAAATATCTTTTTGAGGAGGACACTCCCCCACAACCCTCAGGGCAAGGGTTTTAAGTTATGCCCTGATGGCACATAAGATCAATGTTGACAATGTACAGTTTATTATTTTTCTTCTTTAAAGCAGGGCACTTCATATAGAAGGGGTCGTTGTAGAGACTTCAAAAGGGGCTCATTCGATTAGAAATCGTGAATTCTAGTGCCCTTTTAGATAGTCGAAAGTGATTGGAGGGCAACTAGCGCCAATCATTCCCACAAACACATCCAATCGAAATTTTGAGATAGCCATTTTGTTCAGTGTAGTTGATTTCCAGATAGAAAATGTGTTTTTGAGGAGGACACTCCCCCAAAACCCTCAGGGCAAGGGTTTTAAGTTATGCCCAGTAGGAACCTAAGGTTTTTATAGAAGGCGGTGTTGTACAAACTTCAAAAAAGGCTCATGCGAGTGGAAGTTCAAAGGGATTGTGCCGTTTTTAATAGTCAAAAGTTTTTGGAGGGAAACTAGCCCCCCCCCCCCATGCCAATCGTTCCCCCAAACAAATCCAATCAAAATTTTGAGATAGCCATTTTGTTCAGCGTAGATGATTTCAAGATAGAAAATGTGTTTTTGAGGAGGACACTCCCCCACAATCCTCAGGGCAAGGGTTTTAAGTTATGCCCTGGGGGCATATAAGGTTTTATAGAAGGCGTTGTCGTAGAAGCTTCAAAAAAAGACTCATTCGATTGGAAATTCAAAGGGCTAGTGCCCTTTTTAGTAGTCCAAAGGGATTGGAGGGCAACTAGCCCCCCCCCACGCCCATCATTCCCCCAAACACATCCAATCAAAATTGTGAGATGGCCATTTTGTTCAACGTAGTTGATTTCCAGATAGAAGATAGGTTTTTTGAGGAGGACACTCCCCCACAACCCTCAGGGCAAGGGTTTTGAGTTATGCCCTGGGGGCATATAAGGCTTTTATAGAAGGCATTGTCGTAGAAACTTCAAAACAGGCTTATTCGATTGGAAATTCAAAGGGCTAGTGCCCTTTTTAAAATTCGAAAGTGATTGGAGGGCAACTTCCCCCCCCCCACACTCATCATTCCCCCAAACACATCCAATAAAAATTTTGAGATAGGCATTTTGTCAGCGTAGCTGATTTCCAGATATATAATATTTTTGAGGAGGACACTCCCCCACAACCCTCGGGGGAAGGGTTTTAAGTTATGCCCTGGGGGCATATACGGTTTTTTATAGAAAACATTGTCTTAGAAACATCAAAAAATGCTCATTCGATTGGAAATTCAAAGGGCTAGTGCCATTTTTAAAATTCAAAAGGGATTGGAGGGCAACTAGCCCCCTCCCACGCCCATCATTCCCCCAAATACATCCAATCAAAATTTTGAGAGATAAAAAGTTTCCTTTCTTACATTGGACGATAAAATTTCATAAATATCCACCAAAACCCCGTTTTATTGTTGGGGCAGCAAGGTGTCCAGCCAGAATTGCGGCTACTGATCTATCTTGAATATTAGGAGAAATTAGAAATAAATTTAAAGCAAATTGCTCCGGAATTAAAAAAATTTATAACTTTAACCCATATTGGAGTGTTAATAACTCGTTACAAGTGATAGATTCTTTGGCTAATGTTTCAGCTAAAATAGTCAATTCATTTGATTTTACTACTCTGTATACAAATTTGTCACTTAATTTAGTATTCGAAAAATTGAAAATGGTGATAAAGAAATCTTTTCTTTTGTCTAATATCGGATTTTTGAAAACTGATACTTTTAATAAAAAGCCCGATGGACGAATTTCTATAGAAGTACTATTAATTCAAGATGTTATAGCTTGGATATGGTATGCAATCTATTAGAATTTGTTTTATTTAATACATTTTTAAGATTTGATGGGAATTTGTATAAACAAACCTTAGGTATTCCTATGGGTGGGAATGCGAGTCTATTCATAGCAGACCTGTTTTTAAGTCAATTAGAATACAAATATATGATAAATACAAATAGCCCAAGCAATGTAAAATATAACCTTTCAAATAATAAAAGATATCTGGACGATCTCTTAGTAATAAATTGTGCAGAGTGTATGGATATTTCAAAAAATATTTATCTACAAGAGTTAATTCTTGAGCCTAGCTATGGGATGGGACACTCCGACCATTTCTTGGATTTAAAAATTAATATTTCAAATAATAATATATTAGTTTTTAAATTATATAATAATACGGATGATTTTAATTTTGAAGTAATTAATTTTCCATTCCTTGAAAGTAATATACATTCAAATATTACTTATTCGCCTTATTATTACCAATTATTTAGGTATGCATAAATATGCAGTAATTACACAGATTTTAAAAATAGATGTAAAAAGCTGAGCGAAAAACTGATCTCAAGAGGTTTTTCTGCCAAAAAATTAGTTGGTAATTCAAAAAATTTAGTTTTATTTATCATGAACTTTTAAGTAAATATACAAAAATTTGTAAAGAAATACTGAATGATATTTTAATATAATTTCTCTTGCGCTTTTCTTTTTTGGAATTTTGAGTTTGTAGATGTTTTCAAGCAAGCTTGAGGATCTTTAAATTGGCAATTGGTTCCAGATACCAATAAAAGACACATTTGGAATAGTCTTTATTTGTTCCAGAATGGTCTCTGCTCAGGGACCTTTGGGATTTTCTTAAGAAAAAATTGAAACACTTTTTGTATGTATTTTTTAATCGCTTGACTAGTACGCATGAATTTTACAAGTTTAACCTGACATAGGGTTACCATATAGATCTTATGGTAGAGGCTCCACCGTGCCGGGTAAGGAAAGTAAAGCCTCAAAACCCGTTAAGACCGGTGGTATTTCTTCTGATGAGCCCTAACTGTAAGGTTCTACTTGGAAATGTTTTGGTAGATGTGAGGTGCTTTTGCTTATAAATTTACAACGACTTACAATTATTGATGACGACTTAGCATGAATTTGGACATTTCTATTTAGTTGACGGTTCGGGTATACTGTTGCGTCCTAGGTAGTTGGATAGATGGGTAAGGTGAAAGCCTCGTTCAAGTGTACATTTGTCTCAATTGCTGGATTAGGACAACAGTTTTTTTTTTTTTTTTTTTTTTTTTTTTTTTTTTTTTTTTGCCAAGTAATTACCTCTTAAACATAATATACTGATATTTAGTAATCAAAATGTTAAAATTATTTGATTTATTAAAGTTATAAAAGTAAAAACATTTATATTTATATTTAAACATTTATATAAAAACATTTAAAAACATTTATATGTATATTAAATTGACAATGCAAATTCATTTGTATTTTTTTCAGTAAAGTGCAAATTTTGTTCTGGCCTTGGGAAGGCATAGGGGTTTTGAGCCAAACTTATGTTAATTTCTGCTCGTTTTGAGTTTGACTCGGTTATTTATTTTGTTCGTTTTGGGTTTCATTTATTTATCGATGCTGATTTGTGGTAGTTTCGAGCTTGGTAGATTATTTGATTTTATTTTTGCTCATTTTTTGTTTAATGGAGTTCTTTACTTTTCTTTGAAAAACTTATTTTGTGGAAAAAGTTTTTTTAATTAATCAATAAATAAATGAAACTCAAAATGAACAGAAATTAGAATAAATAGCCGAGTCAAACTCGAAACGAGCTAAAATTAACCCTAGTAGGGCTGGTAACCCCCATGCCTTCTCAAGACCATAATTTGCGCTTTACTGAAAACAAAACATTTTTAAATTTTTTCACTTATTTTACTTAAATAAGCAAAATCTTTTTTTACCCACTTTTTTTACCCTTTTTATATTTTAAGGAATAAATATCAGTACACATATATTAAACTAACAGTCCACGGCAATGTTTTTTCAGTAAAGCCTAAGTTATGTTTTGGTCTTTAGAAGGCATGGGGGTTTCAGCCCCAGTAATGTTAATTTTTGCTCATTTTGAATTTTACTCGGCTATTTATTATAATTTCTGTTCGTTTTGAGTTTATAGGTACATAAAACTGACAATCCACGTCATTCATACTCCTGCTATTTACCCGTGCCCCAGCCATTTAAACATTTGCCTCTCAATTACTTGGCTTTTCTCTGTCTACAATTACCCAGCCCAGTCTTGATGCAACCTATTGCCCAAAATACTTGATAAATTCAATTCAAAATGTTACCCAATGTTAACTTATAGTATTGGTTATTGGGAAGTATACAGAAGTTTTCAGGGGGAATTTTTTCTGGTAGTGGGGGGTGGGGATGGGTCGGGGGTTGTATGGGAGGATCATTTCATGAAGTAAGTGGTCATGGGGGAAGGGACATTGCTATGAAGGGGGTGTCGGATTTCCCATCATTATTTTTTTTAAAAATCAGAAATTAAATATAAAAAAACAAGTTTTTCAACTGAAAGTAAGGAGCAACATCAAAACTTAAAACGAACAAAAAAATATTAGCTATATGATTGGGTTCACCTTCTAGTCAATACCTCGCTCTTTACGCTAAAGATTTCTTAGTACTTTCATAAGGGCTATTTATTCTAATCAACGGCCTTTGTGATTAAGGGGGCATTTTTAAAGAATTGGAACAAAATTCGAACTGTAGCGTAAAGAGCAAGGTATTGAATAGGGGGCAAACCCCCTAATATACGTATTAAAAATATATTAATATAGAAGTTCGTTATGTAAGTTAATTCTTAAGTTACGTATATTTATTACTAATAAAAACGTTCGTAGATAAAATTAAACAAGTTTCAAGAAAGCCTTTTAACCAAATAAAAGTAAAATTAATATGCAAATTTCTTTTTAATTATTCATGCACGGTGAGCCAAAATCACAACCTGCATTAATTAAAAAACGTTCACAAATGAAATAAAAAAAACAAGTTTTTTTTAACTGAAAGTAAGTAACGACGTTAAAACTTAAAACGAAGAGAAATTATTCCATATATGAAAGGGGCTGTCCCCTCCTCAACGCCTCGCTCTTTACGTTAAACTTTGACTTTCTCACAACTCTATTTTTTTTAAACAATAAAATTTTGTTTTAATTGCTAATTTTTTTAATTAACTTTAACGAAATTCACACCATCAGATTCAACTTATCAACGAACATATTAAAGAAGCTTCAAACTCCTATCTGCAAAAATGTGGAATTTTGCATTTTTAAGTAACTTTAACGAAAATTACACCATCACATTCAGCTTATCAGAGAACCCTATTAAAAAAGTTTCACGCTCCTATCTGCAAAAAGGTGGAAATTTGCATTTTTGCTCGAAGAAAGATCACGATGCGTGCCCTCCAAAAACTGGAGGGCAACTAGGCCCCCTCCCACGCTCATTTTTTTCTCAAAGTCACCCAATTAAAGTTTTGAGATAGCAATTTTGTTCAGCATAGTCGACAATCTAATAAATATGTCTTTTAGGATGACTTAATCCCCCACAGTTCCCAGGGGAAGGGCTGCAAGATATGAACTTTGCCCACTGCTTACATATTGTATTGGTTATTGGGAAGTATACAGACATTTTCAGGAAGGATTTGTTTCTGATGGGGGGGGGCTGGAGGAGGGGGTTTCTCAGGAGAATCTTTCCGTGGAGGATGTTTCTTTGGGGTAAGGGACATTTCTATGAAGGGTGCGCTGGATTTCCAAGCATTATTTAAAAAACGATCAGAAATTAAATTAAAAAAAAAAAGTTTTTTCAACTGAAAGTAAGAATCACACTTTCAGATTCAGCGTATCTAAGAACCCTGCTGTAGAAGTTTCAAGCTTCCGCCTGGATAAATGTGGAATTTTTTTTTTTTTTTTTTTTTTTTTTTTTTTTTTTTTTTTTGCCAGAAGAAAGATCACGGATGCGTGTTTATTTATTATTATTTTTTTCAGGGGTGATCTCATCGAACCAATGGTCCTACAATATCGGTAAAGGGCTCATTTGAACAGAATTTAAAAGTTCTAGTGCCCTTTTTAAGTGGCCGAAAAAATTGGAGGGCAACTAGTCCCCCTCCCATTCCTCTTTTTCCTTTAAAGTTGTCTGATCAAAATTTTGAGATAGCCACTTTGCTCATCATAGTTGAAAAGTCCAGTAGATCCCTTTAGCGATAACTTGACCCCCCACTGCCCTTTAGGAAAGGTCTTTTTATTCATGAAATTTGCCCATTGGTTACATGTAGTATTTGTTATTGGGAAATAAACAGGGTTTTTTTTTGGGGGGGGGGTGAATTTCCTGTTGGGAGGATTTTCCACGGGAAGAATTTTTCGGGGGAGGGGGGGACTTTCCAGGGGATATTTTACACTGGCGGAACTTGCCAGAATTTCTGAGTGAAATTCTTTTTATTTGTCTTGCTTTCTTTTTGCGGATTCAATTTCACATGTGGAGATGTTAGAAACTATTGCATATACGAGGGGATTTCCCTCTCCTCAATACCTTGCTCTTTACGCTAAAGCTTGACTTTTTGTCCCAATTCTTTAAGAACACTTTTTGAATACTTTTGAATACATTTGAATACTTTTCCCCGTGCCCATCCATCCAAAGCATTACAATACATTTATCATTAAAAAATGTTGCCTAAACTGTCCTGTATGTAAATAGTCAGCCAAAATCTGGATTCTTATAGAAAAATAAAAAAAACAGTTTTTTCAACTGAAAGTAAGGAGCAACAAACTAAAAACCAACAGAAATTATTCAGTATATGAGGGGGGCTGTCCCTTCCTCAACCCTCGCTCTTTACGCTAAAGTCTTAAAGTTCTTTAAAAACACCTCTCATTCAAATTTAACGGTCCTTGTGTTAGAGTAGTCTTTCTTAGAAAATTGTGACAAAAAGTCAAACTTTAGCCTAAAGAGCGAAAATTGAGGAAGGAGAGAGCCACCTTGTATGCGGAATAATTTATGTTCGTTGTAAGATTAATGCCATGGCTTTTACATGCCATGGAGCCTTTGTAGATTGTTGTGTTATCATTTTATTGTTCTATGGAAAATAAATCTATTTATCTATCTATCTACCTTCTTACAGTTGGAAAAACTGTTGTTGTTTTTTTAATATATTTCGGACGATTTTTTAATCATGCCGCGAAATCCCCCCCTCTTGTAAAATTCCCTCGGTAAGATCCCGCCCCCCCGGAAAATTTACTCTGCACGGATAATTCTCCCCGTGGAAAATCCTCCCTAAAAAAAGAGTCTGTATATTTCCAAATAACAAATTATACATTCAAACAATGGGCAAATTGCGTAAAGCTTTTTCCTTGGGGACTCTTGGGGTCATGTCATCCACAAAGGAATAATTATTGGACCTTTCAACTATGCGGAATCAGATGGCTATCTCAAAATTATGATCAGATGTCTTTGGGGAAAAAAAGAGTGGTTAGTTGCCCTCCAATCTCTTCGGTCACTTTAAAAGGGCATTTGGAATTTCGATTTTCGGTTGAATGAACCCTCTTCTGATCTTCTAGGACCATTGTCTCGATACGATCACCCCTGAAAAAAATAAATTAAACACGCATCCGTGATCTTTCTTCTGAAAATAAAAATACAAACTTTCACATTTTTGACGAAATGAGCTTCAAACTTCTGCAGTAGGGTTCTCTGATATGCTGAATCTGACAGTGTGATTTTAATTAAGATATCTTGACTTTTGGATGGTGTTTCCTCCTTTTGTGAAAATCAGGAAAATTTCCTCAGGCTCGCAGCTTTTGATAGGAACTATTAAACGTAATGAATTTTACATAGGCTACTGTATTTGGAATCATTATAAAGAATCAATTTTTTTCGATGTATCTATTGTTATTAAAATTCCATTTTTAGATTTTTGGCTACTATTGGGACGAATCGCTTCTTACTTACTATTGATTACCACAAACTGTTAAAACAAACTGAAAATAGACCTAAAATACTCTTTTCTTTACGAATGAAAAAGACTGTGTCAATTAAAAAAGAACAAAACTTAATTCTAAAACACTTTTTCCACAAAAGAAGCTTTTTGAAGATTAAATAAAAAAAAAAACAAGTCTTTTTTAACTGAAAGTAAGGAACGACGTTAAAACTTAAAACGAACAGAAATTATTCCGTATATGAAAGGGGCTGTCCCCTCCTCAACGCCTCGCTCTATATATATATATATATATATATATATATATATATATATATATATATATATATATATATATATATATATATATATATATATATATATATATATATATATATATATATATATATATATATATATATATATATATATATATATATATATATATATATATATATATATATATATATATATATATATATATATATATATATATATATATATATATATATATATATATATATATTACTTATTTAGTATCCGGTAAACACGCGAGAAGTGAAGTTTGGTTAATGCTAATGAAATAAAACAAAGTGTGATAAAAATATTATAGTTTAGAAAAGAAATTGGGCTATATATTTGCACATTAGGGGGGGGGGGTAAAGTATAGCATTTATTGAATACGTAACCTAAGCTAACCTAGGTACCTTTTTTGCCCCTTCAACCCCAAAAAAACTAAAGTTTAAATATTTATCACAGAGTGAGCAATACCTCACTAGGCAGCGAAAACCTGTTTTTCATATAACGTCTTTGACATTTCGATGCTGTTCTTCTCGCGTGTTTACCGGATACTTAATAAGTACCATATATATAGATATATATATATATATATATATATATATATATATATATATATATATATATATATATATATATATATATATATATATATATATATATATATATATATATATATATATATATATATATATATATATATATATATATATATATATATATATATATATATATATATATATATATATATATATATAAAAATATATATATATATATATATATATATATATATATATATAAATATAATATATATATATATATATATATATATATATATATATATATACACACACACACACACACACACACACACACACACACACACACACACACACACACACACACACACACACACACACACACACACACAAAAATATATATATATATATATGTATATTTGTATATCTATATATGTATATAGGCTACATATTGAAAATGTGAAATTTGTATATTAATATCTTAAGCAGTTTTTATTTCCTTTTCAAAAATGTTTCTTTTTCGTTTATGTTACTTTGGATAACCGTATGCGATGCTAATCAAACTGAGAGCCAAACTCTAATTCCTCAGAGTTGTTTTTATAAAACTTATACCACGCCTAATATCCGAACTAACAGTGAAACAAAGACTCGAACGGGTCTTCTAAAACCAAGTGATCGAGAAAGTTTAAAGTTGGCAAAGTAAAATTTCAGTGCTCATTTGCATAATCACTATTTAAATATAGATTTCTTTTCGTGTAGCTAATTCCAAGATGTGAAATTTGGACGAAATAAAGTGTAGCCACCATGGCCTCCCGTGGAACTTTTCTAGAGAGGAGGGCGAGCTTTCGCAGTTTCCTCACGGGAAGGAGTACTGAAAAAGGAATTTGATCTCAGAAAAGTTTCATATTTCCTCCAAATATTACAACAAATTCAGTTTTTGTGTACTTGGGTCTTTCAAGGGAAAGGGGGGATTAATTGTAGGTCTATTCTTTCCTCTGGATGTCCATAGAAATCCACTTCTTTCCAAAAGGATTAAATTTATTACAGGAAAAACTGTATTTTTTCCTAGCTATACACACGGGAACCCCCAGACATTTCTCCAGGAGAGGGCAAGCCTGCGCAGAATCTTTGAAGCGGAGAGCAGATTTGAAGGTTTTTTTTTAGCAAGAATAGTGTCTTTCTTTTTCTTTATCTCAAGTCATTAGATAAAAAAAAGAGTTTTTCAACTGAAAGTAAGGAGTAACGTTAAAACTTAAAACGAACAGAAATTATTACGCATATGAGGGGGGTTGCTCCCTCCTCAACACCTCGCTCTTTACGCTAAAGGGTTTTATTATTTTTAAAAAAGCTTCTTATTGTTCTAATTAAACGACCCTTGTGTTTCAGGAGTCTTTCTTAAAGAATTGAGACAAAATTCCAACTTTAGCGTAAAGAGCGAGGATTGAGGAGTGAGCAACCCCCTCATATACCTAATAATTTCTGTTCGTTTTAAGTTTTAATGTTGCTCCTTACTTCCAGTTTAAAAAATATGTTTTTTAATCTAATTTCTGATCGTTTTTTAAATAATGCCAGGAAATCTGCTCCACCTCCACGGAAAAATCCCCCTTCCCACTGAAATATCCTCTTGACAATTAAATCCCGGTCAAAATTTACCCTGGACAATTATTTTTAAAATCTCCACGCGTAAAATTGAGTATGCAAAGAAAAAGCCAGACATATAAAAGAATTTTATACAGAAATTCTGGTAAATTCCCCCAGTGTAAACTTTCCCCTGAAAAGTTAACTTCCTGGAAACTTTCTTCCCCGTGTAAAGTTCTTCCCACGGAAAAACCCTCCAGCTGAAAATTCGTCCTCCCCCCGAAAAATGTATGCATAGTTCCCAATAACAAATACTATACGTAAAAAACGGGCAAATTTTATCACTTAAAGACCTTTCCCAGGGGCTGTCGGGGTCGTGATATCTCCAAAGGCATAGTTTATGGGCCTTTCAACTGTGCTGAACAGAATGGCTATCTAAAAAATTTTATTAGACGGTTTTGATAAAAAAAAGGGCGTGGGAGGGGGCCTAGTTACCCTCCAATCTTTTTGGTCACTGAAAAAGGGCCCTAAAAGTTTTAGTTTCCATTCGAATGAGGTCTCTCACGATATTCTAAGACCACAGGGTCGATACGATCACCTCTGGAAAAAAAAATAAACACGCATCCGTGATCTTTCTTCTGGAAAAAATACAAAATTCCATATTCTTGTAGATAGAAATTTAAAACCTCTACAGTAGGTTTCTCTGATACGCTGAATCTGATGGTGTGATTTTCATTAAGATTCTTAGACTTTTAGGGGGTGTTTCCCTTTTTTGGAAATCAGGCAGTTTTATTCAGGCTTGTAACTTTTTAAAGGTAACAGTGAACTTAACGAAACTCATATACGTGGAATCAGCATAATAAGCCAATTCTTTTGATATATCTATTGGTGTCAAAATTTTGTTTATTAGAGTTTATATTACTATTTAGTTTCATCACTCCTTACTTACAGCTCGTTACCACGAATTGTTTGATTGAGGGGTGTCAGAACATTTTCCTTAGAGGGGCAAGGGTGATAAAAAGACAAAAAGTCTTCTGTGTGCAGTTTTTCCAAATTTTTATAGGGCTGGAGCTACTTTACCTCTCCTTTCCTTCAAAAGTATAGGCACGATTAATGTCCATTTTGTATACACGATATAAAGTCATCGAGGGATGTCAGCAACTTTTCCCAAGAGAGAGGATGGAAATATAACATTAGAACTTTTTTTGTTCATATTTTTCAAATTGTCTTTGGTGACTTCTTGGGAGCTTGTCTAAACACCCTGTCGCTGCATCATAGAGCTATGAGATAAAAGGAGCGGTACAAAGTTTTTCTTTTTTTCCACATTTCTAAGGTTGGGTTGTTCCACTTCAGGTTGTTCATCATTCTTTGCATGCTTCTGAGATTTGGTTGTTCAACATCACATTAGTTGCCCAAGCTTTTGGGCTGATGAGAAACAAAACCTTAGACAAATTTGGATACAAATTTCTGTTTATACTTAATGTTTTATTTTTATGTATAAGAAATTAAGGTACTTGTGCATTATAACTAAACCAGCGCTATACACGAAAGAAGTCAAGTTTGGTTAATGCTAATGAAATAAAATAAAATAGGATGGAAATATAACAGTTTAGAAACAAATTTGGGCTATATATTTGCACATTAGGAGAGGGGAGTAAAGCATAGCATATATTAAATACGTAACCTAACCTAACTTAGGTACCTTTGCTCCCCCCTTTCTAAACCTAAAAAAAATCGTTTATATATTGTAAACTCAATGAGAAACCATGCTTTGCAATCCATTTATATCTTGCAAATAGACGTTTGATAGATTTCGTGTCTGGTTTCCTTGTACAGTCTATAGCGCTGGTTTAGTTATAATGCACAAGTACCGAAATTAATGATTGCTTTTATTGCAAGTTAATTTTTCAAACAGTCCTTTTAAAAAAATATAAAGGGCGATTTCAAAGCCAAAAACAAGTAGAAATAATGTCATGTAGTAAGTCAAACTTAAAATGAACAGGAACTAATATAAATAAAAAAACCTAAACAAGCAGAAACTAAAGTCAGGTCAAACTTAAAATAAGCAGGAATTACCACAATTTAAATGGGTCTACCGTTCCTGAAACCTTTTTAAGAATACAATGGAGTTGCGCGTTTATTAGTCCGTAAACATCAATGTAATCCATACAAAATGAAGTGTAATAGTAGACCCTGTGCAGTAATGTAGACTTTTGCCAGATGAATTCTCTAACGAAAGAGCAATGAGAACATTTATTCACTTTTTATTAAAGCTTTAAGTTACATCCGCTTTAAATGTTAAAATGTTCAGCTAAAACCCTTTGAATGACGGTCGGCAAATCAAAGGCTTCCAATCGACAACTGGCCTTATTTTCTGCCCTTGAAAATGATTTCAGAAAAGTTCTAATAAGATCTTTCTATATAGAAAAGAGAGTCTAAGAGACGACAGCCCTCATGTATAAGATGGTTAATTTAGTTTTAAGTTCTAATTGCACTCCCTACTATTATTACTAAATTTTTTTTTATCTATTCAGTTATACTTATTAGAGAAGGGATGTACAACGTATAGTCTGGCGACATGCCAACAATTACAGGCTATGGTGAAAAACTGAACAATATCTACTATCAGATTTAGATTATTGTCGTCAATTCTGCTTATAATCTAAGAGCCCGAAGTTCGTGAAAGATAGATTCCATCAACAAATTTCTAGATATTGATATAGTAATTTCTTCTGTTAGCTGGTTAAGGTCACACTTAAACACCAAGATTTTCGTGATCCTCATTCATGCATAGCTTCTAACTGTGAATTGATTCAACTTCATCTCAACCTCCAGACAAACTATAAATTACGAAAGTGCTGATGAATAGGTACTTATTTTCTAATTCACTGCTCTGCAGAAATGGGGGAATGCCCTTGATCATTAAGCAAAGCTTCAGTACTGTTGCAAATTTTGTCAGCAGAGAAAATGCACTACTGTCGAACAGTCTGTGCTAAACATCTCCATTTTAGTCGTTGTTTCTGACAACAAGGCAATGATAGGTCCTTTTTTGGCTAATCAATCTTTATTGGCTAATATATTGCATATATTGCCGAAAAAAAGTCAGAAAATCTGACGACTCAGATCTCACTTCTCAGGTCATTTTTTTTCAAAAATCTATGTTATTCTGCTCAAGTCAGTGATCTAAGGACTTTGAGAAAGATATTATCCAAGTCCTCTGTTCATGGTCCTATTGGGTAGACACATTTGAATGTAAGCACCTTTAACTAAGATTAATGAGCATTATAATCTTGGCAGTTTGCTTAAGCAAAAAGCGAAACCAAAGCAGAACAATACGCCTGTTTTTAGCCGATTAATATGCTAAAATGGTATCAAACAGTTCATGGTAACGAAGTGTAAGAAAGAAGCGATCCGGCTTAATATTAACCGAAACTCTAAAAAACGGAATTTTGATACCAATAGATTTATCAAAAGAATCAAATTTTTATGCTAATTTCGAATATATAAGTTTCATTAAGTTTAGTCTTACTCATTAGAGGTTAAAAACCTGGGAAAATTTGCCTTGTTTTAGAAAAAAGAGGAAAACACCCTCTAAAAGACATAGAATCTTAATGAAAATCACACCATAAGATTGAGCGTATCAGAGAACCCTACTGTAAAAGTTTAAACTCCTATCTGAATAAAATGTAGAATTTTGTATCACGGATGCGTGTTTATTTTTTTTTTTTTTTTTTTTTTTTTTTTGGGGTGATCCTATCGAACCAGTGGTCCTAGAATATCGGGAGAGGGCTCATTCAAACGGAAATTAAAAGTTCTAGTGCACTTTTTTAAATGACCAAAAAATTAGAGGGCAGCTAGGCCCCCTTCCATGCCCCTTTTTTTCAAAATCGTCCAATCAAAATTTGGAGATAGCCATTTTGTTCAGCATAGTTGAAAGGCCGAATAACTATGTCTTTGGAGATATCATGACCCCTGGAGAAAGTTCTTTAAGTTACAAAATTGGCCCATTGTTTACGTATAGTATTTATTATTGGGAAGTATGCTTACATTTTTCGGGTGGGGGAGGGCGAATTTTTGACTGGTGGGATATTCCACGGGGGTAATTTTCCATGGGGTGGGAAGTTTCCAGGGAGTGAATGTTTAAGGGAAATTTTACACTGGGGGAATTTGCCAGAATTCCTTTGCGAAATTCTTATAACGTCTTGCTTTTTCTTTTCCGACTCAAATTTACGCGTGGTGATGCTAAGAGTAATTGTCCGGGGTAAATTTTTACCAGCACTGAAATCTCTAGAGAATAAATCCGTGAGGAGGAGGGATTTTTATGTAGAGGTGTATCCAGGTGCCAACCAGGTCAACTGAAAGTAAGAAGCAACAATAAAACTTAAAACGAACAGAAGTTATGACGTATATGAGGGGGGTTGCTCTTCCTCAACACCTCGCTCTATACACTAAAGTTTGAATTATGTCCCAATTCTTTAAGAACGAATCCTGAAACACAATATTCGTTTAATTAGAACAAGAAGCTTTTTTTTAAAATACTAAAAAACTTTAGCGTAAAGAGCGAGGTGTTGAGGAAGAGCAACCCCCCTCATATACGTAATAATTTCTGCTCGTTTTAAGTTTTGATTTTGCTCTTTACTTTCAGTCTATTTTTTTTTTATATATTTCAAAGGGAAACGGCACTTATGTGGAAAATTAATCTTCAGTAATTTACTTCTGATATTACTTCTCAGCTTTCATTCCACTTGATCAGTGATCTAAGGACTCTAATGAGAATATCGAAGTCCTCTGTTCAATGTTTTTTGGGGGTAGATAATTTTAAATCTAAGTACGTTTAACTGAGTTCTATGCACTTTGATTCAGCAAAAATTTGTGCCAAAATCGTTGAACAAAGGTCAGAGAAGTGAGATCATAGCTGCAAAAAGAGGCCTATAGAATTCCCCTTCTTATTTCCATGTCCATTATATAAAAATTTCCATGTCCATTTTTCAGGGGTGGATCCGGGATTTTTTTACGGGGGGGGGGAGGTCAAATAGATTTATCCAATAAACTTGCATTAGGAGCAAGTTTAATTAACGCAAACTTGAGTTAATTAAGTAAATTACACTAATTTAAACTACGTTAGGGGGAAGACGCCCCCTCTGGGTCCGCCACTGCCATTTTTAAAAAATCATACTAAATACTTATTTTAAGTTATGTGGGTTTCTATGTCACCCTTTAGTAGAGGCAGTCGTTCCAGGGCTCACAAGAATATTTTGTTTTGTGGGGATTAAGGATATAGTCAAAAAGAAAAGTTCCAAGTTTGGCAACCCCCTTTTCTCAAAAAAGATTAAAGTTGTATAAAGATGAGCAGTTTTCACGGCTGAAAGGATCTAAAATGATGTTATTTGCGGTTAAACTCCCCTAAGAAATGAACTGAGCTCTTATCTGAGCTATTTTGTTTAGCTTTTCCCCTTAGTTCTTTTCTTTTTTTTAACGAGAAAAACAAAGCAGAGGTTGCAAGAGAGAACGCTTCAACTGTATGCGGCCAGCGGGCTACCAGTTGGAAAGGTTTAGGCTAAATGAGAGGTTGGAACCTTCTGATAACAAGAAAAAAGGCGAATATACACCTTTTTTAAGGTATATTTGATAAAGTAAATTAAAAAAAAAAATTGAAAAGAAAAGTAGAAAACGACAGACAACTGCCTACCCCCTTTCCTCTTTGAAGAGAAACAGTATTCAAACAGACAGTCTAACACTGGGAAAGAATATAATACTTTTCCGGTATTTTTTTTTCAAACTCCTTCCCCCCACCCCTGGTGATGCAAGATTTTACAAGTTTTCTTAAAAGTGCTTTTGTTTGAAATACAATTTCTTTGAAAACTTGTAACGAAAAACTGATCATGTATATCATATGAGTATCGTGGTTAATTAGCATTAGTTGAATGATGTTGCGCAAAAATTATACACCCCTAGCACACTTGAACTAGAAAAGTTAAAAAGTTTTCTGAACAAAATGTTTGTTATCAAAGTTACGATAGTAAGAAACAGTCACCCCAAAACTTATAGTTTACCATCTCAAGATTAAAAAAAATTATTTTAGCCATGGGCACCTCCCCTTGCGATGATTAGGGGAAGATTCGAAATACGATCTCCACATATATAAGAAAATTTGTCTGATTTCCAAAAAGGGGAGAAACACTAAAAAACCAAGGAATCTTACTGAAAATTGCATCATTAGATTCAGCGTATAAGAGAACCCTACTATAGAGGTTTCAAACTCCCATTTACAAAAATGTGGATTTTATGTTTTTTGCCAGAAGAAAGATCACAGATGCGTGTTGATTTGTTTTTGTGTTTTTTTTTTCCTCGGGGGTGATCGTATCGAGCCAGTGGTTTAAAATATAGGGAGAGGTCATTCAAACGGAAATTAAAAGTTCCAGGCCCTGTTTAAGCGAACAAATAGATTGGGGGCCAACTAGCCACCCTCCCACGCCCCTTCTTCCCCAAATTCGTTCAATCAAAATTTTGAGGTCACTATTTTGTGCAGCATAGTTAAAATGTCAAACAACTATGCCTTTGAGGATAACCTATCCCCTACCGCTCCAAGGGAAAGGGCTGTAAGTTATGAAATTTGCCCAATATTTACGTATAGTATTTGTTGTTGGGAAGTATACAGACACTCTTCAGGGGGGGGGGAGGGAATTTTCTGCTGGGGGATTTTCTACACGAAGAATTTTCCATGGGAAGGGAAGTTTCCGGAGGTGAACTTTCCAGTGAAAATTTTAGACTAGGCGGATTTGCCAGAGCTCTTATATTTTTCAGGCGGAACCGTCTGCAAGGCAAAATTCTCCTGGGGGTATTCTCAGCGGAATTATCTAGGGGATATTTTCCGGAGGGGAAGAGGGGATATTTCACGTTGGAGGAACTTTCCATGGAGGAATGTTTTGTGGGTAAAGGAAAACTTCCATGGAGGGGAGCCGGATTTACCGGCATTATTTAAAAAAATAATCTGAAATTAAATAAGAAAAACAAGTTTTTTTCAACTGAAAGGGCAACATTAAAACTTAAAATGAAATTCTGCATATGAGGGGGGTCGCCTCCTCCTCAATACCTCGCTCTTAACGCTAAGGTTTGACATTTTGTCCCAATTCGTTTAGCATAAAGAGCGGGGTATTGAGGAGGGGGCAACCCCGCTCATATACGGAATAATGTCTATTCTTTTTAATGTTGGTCCTTACTTTCAGTTGGAGAAAACTTGTCTTTTTTATACTATCATTGATCCAAGCAGTTCAAATCTTTTGTTAAAACATGACATTTGGGGGTCGTTTTATGAAGGATACAATTTTTTACGGAATAGAACACTTTGTAAACCTCTAAATTCCAAATATTTTGCCGTTTTGCGGCATACTAAGTCACTTGAAAGACAGAAACTGATAATCCTTAATCCCAAATTAAAATTTAAAAAAACGAAAATTTTGAAACGAAATACGCTGGAAACTAGAGCACGGGGATGGAATGACAAATTACGGCTCATGACATAAGATAGATCTTAAAAGTGAATTATCTCAATAAATGTGTGAGAGCAAAATAAGATCTGTAAAGGGGCAACATTTCTATTGCTTTGAACCACTTTTAATAAATTATCAAACAATGCTGCAAGAAATCAAGAGGCCTGTTGCAAGGGAGAGAATAAGCTATTTAAGAAAATCCTTTTAATTTTTTGAGGACCCAGGTCCCTAAATACACCGCTGACTACTCAGTCTGTGAGCTCTTATTCTCATTTTCTGGTTAGAAATCAATATTGATAGACTTTACAAAGTTACTTAGCACGCTAGTACACCGAAATCAACAAATCACTCCAAAAACATAAGGCAAAATATAGACTGACCGGCAGTGCGCCACCACGCCGATGGTACTGGCGGCACGCCTGTGCACCACCGAAATTGTTGGCCACGCCGGCGTGTCTTTCTTCGGCGGTGCACCGCTGATAAATCGGCAAGGGGTCAGGGTCTACTACCAGTCGTTTAAGGTTGCTCTTAACTAAGGTTGACTTTTAAGGTTGTCTTTAGAATTTCTACATGATTAGCTAAACAAAATGGTAACTAGTTTTAGTGTAAGATGCAATATTCCTTTTATGGTGTAGCTTTCCCTACTGTATATCCTAGCTTAAAAAAAAAAAACTAAATCAACTAAGTTAAAAAAAAACTAACTAAACCAAATAAAAAACCTAAGAAAAACAAATTTTTAAAGAATATTTTCTCTTTTCAGTAGAGCAAAAATAACAACTTACGGTTCAATATAAAGGGTTTGCCCACATAAATGGGGGCAGCCCTTGTAGGAAAAAAAAAATACTTACATTAAAAAATTAAAAAGGGAGCAGAAATTAGATCATAAAACAAGTTTTTCAAATGCAGGTAGGGAGTAAAGTTCGCTTAAATTGATAGATAATTTCCCTGAACAGGAACATCTCACTCGTGACGTTCAGGTGGTCGATGAAATCAACAAATCACTCCAAAACATAAGGCAAAATATAGACGGACCGGCGGTGCGTTGCCACGCCGATGGTACTGGCGGCACGCCTGCGTACCACCGAAATTGTTGGCCAAGCCGGCGCGTCTCTCGTCGGCGGTGCACCACTGATAAATCGGCGAGGAGTCAGGGTCTACTACCAGTCGTTTAAGGTTGCTCTTAACTAAGGTTGACTTTTAAGGTTGTCTTTAGAATTTCTACACGATTAGCTAAACAAAACGGTAACTAGTTTTTAGTTTAAGATGCAATATCCCTTTTATGGTGTAGCTTTCCCTATTGTATATCCTAACTTAAAAAAAACTAAATCAACTAAGTTAAAAAAAACTAACTAAATTAAATAAAAAACCTAAGAAAACTTTTTTTTAAGATTATTTTCTCTTTTCAGTAGAGCAAAAATAACAAGTTACGGTCCAATATAAAGGGTTTGCCCACATAAATGGGGGCAGCCCTTGTAGGAGAAAAAAAATACTTACATTAAAAAATTAAAAATGGAGCAGAAATTAGATCATAAAACAAGTTTTTCAAATACAGGTAGACAGTAAAGTTCGCTTAAATTGATAGATAATTTCCCTGAAGAGGAACATCGCACTCGTGACGTTCAAGTGGTTGATTGTGCTTTGCTGAAAACTTGCTGAAATACAGCATAATTGCAACTTTAACCTCCAAATGTTATATCGGTCTTAAAAAAGCAGAATTATTTTGATGTTCTCAACGAAACTATCGAAAAATATAGTTTTTAGGATTCGTTTAATTAGTACCAGCAACAACTTCAACGATACGACAAACGGCTAAGAATGTAAAACAGCGCCCTCCCTTGAGAGTGAAATTTGTTCATTTTGCGTTTTAGCACTTTACTTGAATTTAGATTTTTTTTTTCAATCTGGACTGTCGTAGAGTCAATATATCTCTAAAGTATAGTTGAAATTGTCAAGTTACTCAAGTTTTAGTTACTCAACGTTGAGAGTGTATAAAAAAAGTTACTATCTAGAATTGCTGCTGCTACTACCAAAAATTCATTGCAGCTTCAACCCACCAAACACATCTTTCAAATTCTTCCCACCCCTTTCAAATTTTCTACCTAGGCTTGGTCTCTAGAAATCCACAAAGATTGTTGAGTCCTTGGATACCATCTCGTCCTGACCAAAACAAATGTAGCGGTCTTGGTTGCCAAGCATGCCTAGATTGATACCGAACTCGCCTGATTGGTCTAGTTGAACCTGGTCTAGTTAAACCTGGTATACTATTTAATTTTAGTAGAAAGTTAATATGGTAACTATTTGGGTATAGACTCCACACAAAAAAAGAAAGTTCTTGCCCACACGTTTCGATATTTTTTCACAGTGGGTTTGAAATTAATGTTATCTTCCTTTATAACTACAAAAACTCTTTATTTTGGTCCACTCCTGAAAATAATGAGATGTTATCACTTTCCTGTATTTATCATATAATTTATCTTTCTCATTTTTTTATGTCAAATTTATCGCCTCCTCCCCTCGCGCCAGGGGCGTAATTTCGTCAAAATCCCGGGGGGGGTGTCCAAAGTTGCCGATTTTCCCGAGTCAAGTGAAAAAGACGGTATAGTAAAGAAAACTGATCTGTTTCTGTGGGTGCTTGAATTATGTAGGCCTATCTTAGTTTTGACTGGATTTCTGAAAATGCTAAATTTCAGCTGGGGGAGGAGCAAACTAAGGTATGGGGCACAGTTGTCCCCTCCCTCCCCCATAGCAAATTACGTCCCTGTTCCAGACCCTCGCAATAAGTTTATGCATACATCCTTGCTTTAGTATTTTTTTTTTTTATTTAAGCACTGGGGGAACATAGGGGCATCATTTGTCCACTGACTGATCGCCTCAGACTAGTTAGATCGTGTTTTCATAATGACTCATTTCAGTAAATTGAAATTATAATAAGAAAAATAGTTTTTCTTCTTTTTCTTTACGATATTCTTTTTCTAAAGTGCTATTATCACTCAATAATGAAAGCTAACATACAAAAATGCAAGGAAAAACTGATTGATTGAAAACATAGAGGTTTAAATTAGAGTTAAGACAGGAAAACAGAGTTAAAATTAAGTTAAACAGTTAAAATTAAGTAAATATAGCCTTACAGATAGTTTTACGCTAAAAAAAGAAGTGACAACAGTTATATTATTAATATGCATTTTTAAAAGACGAGCGGCAAATCAGATATTTAAAAGTACCTGTCGCCGCGAAATTGGGGATAACATTTATTTTATTTTTTACTTAATGTGCTTTACTTATATTATTAATGTGCATTTTTAAAAGACAAGCGGCAAATCAGATATTTAAAAATACCCGTTGCCGCGAATTTGGGGATAGCATTTATTTTTTACTGAGTCCAAATACTACCTACTTTTAAACCCACGGGATACGCGCAGAACATGCACATTTTGAAACAAGGCAAAACCTGAAACACCAGTATATTTTAATATTGCGCTTATGTTATTCTTTTTTTAACCTTTTTTTTACTGTCGATGTTCCTGATAGGTTGTCACATGCGAACGGTTCTGTCAAGAAAGAAACAAGACGATAAGGGGGTGGGGTATACCTTGCGATGCTGTTCCAAAGGATTGATCCTTAGAAATTGAAGAAATAATTAAGCAGCAACTTGGAAGGAGAGAATTGATCAATCAACCCAACATACTTACGTAAAGTCGTTCTAATATAAAACAAAGGGTTGCTCACTAATTCATTCAATGGCTTCCGAAGACAAGGTCATGGACATATAAGTAGAACCAGGGCAGGCTTAGAAAAATATAAGTGGTACTTAACAGACGCCCAAAAGGAGTTGGGTAGGTATTTGTTTTCTTCCCCATAAGAGCACCATTTGTGCATAAAACGTTCTAATTGAGAAAAAAACGACGTTTTTAATGCAGAAGTGCGTGTGGACGGGGATTCGAGTCCTGTTGTCGCTGGTTATTTGGTTTGGAGACGGGGTCGCGCATTGTGACTCAGTATCCAGAATCGACCCGGCTCCAAATGGGTACCTGGGGATATCTGGGGGAAACACGAGAGGCGTTGGAGGATTAGCCCCAGACAACGCATAGCACTCCCGGTAGAAGGCAGTGAATCAGGACATGGGTACCTTCGCTAAGCAGACCATTGGTCAGCACGCGGAAGTTTTTTTTATTATTATTTGGAATTATGGACCAACTGCTGATGAAAAATGAGGGCAAAAAAGGTGCAAACCAGCAAACTGATGTATATTGCCTGAGACTATGCATGCATTAGGGGGGGGGTCGTGAGACGCAATTCCACCGGTAGCGATATTATATTTGGAAAGAGCGCTGAATGGGAAATCAAAGTGGATTTTTTTGCTATATGATTTCTTTGTTGTACTGAAAAACTATTCAAATATTCTCCTTGTCTCCCACGGCAAAATTTCTGCATACGTCAATGCAAATTTTCTGTTTCCATCAAATCGTGCTTAACCCCTTGTCTAGAATAATCTACATTGAATATTCTACATTACAGTGGCATCAATTCAAAAGATTTAGGGCGGGGGGGGGGGCGAAATGTATTTTAAAAAATATAGCGAGGAAATTAGTCTTTTTTTCGTCCGTGAAATTACCAGAACAAGACATTTTTCAATTAAAATACCCCAAAAAGGGCATATTTCCAAATCTAGGGGGGCCAAAATATTTAGGGAACACATGCCTCCCCATTGACGCCACTGCTAAATTAGCTCTAACCAAAGCTGGTTAATGAATTAACAACGGGAAAACAACTTTAATAAAAAAAGTAATCCTCAACAATTCACAAAAATAATTTTTAAATATTCAAGCAAACACTTAACCAATGATAGCTTTCACTATTGCAAGCATCCGCAATACACGGCAGTCCAAAACCAATAGATTATTAACTCCATAATATTTTATTTTTGGGGTGTACTACTTAGCATAGTTAAAGCTCCAAAATGGATCATTACTTAGGGTGGTCGTAGAAAAGTTTTGTTTGACAAAATGGTATATTTTTTCCTGATTCTTTCCTAAGGGGAAACTAAAAGAATAGTTGGATACTAATTTGATCTTGGACAGCCACAAGTAAAGTAAAAAACGCTAAATTTAAGCAAAGAACTTCGTTTGCACAAATTTCATTATATACTTCACGAATCGAGACTTTTTCTAAAAAAATCATATCTCTTTTCACTTGACGGGTAAATCCTAGAAACTTCTTCGCACATTCAGTAAATTGGTACCGGGGGAGTTTATTTCGAGTCCTGATCTAAATACTATATAACAAAATTCGTACTTCATTACGTTTGGAAAACAAATACTTCCTGGATTTTCAGTTTGCTATGGTTTAACTGCATGCCACTTGCCCTCTTTAATGCCTGGATACAGCCTTAGGTTGTATCCTAAATTTGATGATTTGGGTTTTTTTATTGGCTTTTTTGACATTGTGAATCAACTATTGATAAGTACAAAAAATAATGCAAACTAGCTAAATCAGGAAACTTTTGGATAAAACCTAGGGCTATATCCAGTTTTTCTGGTGGGGGGGGGGGGGCTGGGCTGCAGTTAAACTTGAGGTGACTTGAATAACTGAATAAATGGGACTTTAACTAATTTAATAGAGTAAGAATTTTTCCATTATACTGTTTAGTTCAGAAGAGTGGATAAACTGCACTGTAACCATTAAAGGCACTCAATATTGACAAAGAATTAAATTTACATAAAATTCAGTAGCCTATATACTTCACGAATCGAGACTTTCTAAAAAAAACATATCTCTTTACATTTGATGGACAATCCTAGCAGCATAATTCACTAAATCTAACAAAACCATCTTGTACACTTCATCAGTTGGACTAGTCAAGCAGTAACTACTATTTACAGGTTTCAAGTCACTAAAATATATAGTAGGGTGGGTTGAAAAGAAAACATCTTTTTATCGTCTTTTAGCATGTAACATTTCCATTAACAATGTTTGAGTAGGGGCACAGCCATTTAAATGTTTTAAATATAAAAAGTCTTCACCTCGTGAGGAAATAGCTCTCAAGTCACTAATTAGTCCTAATAATTTGCTGAACTTGTCTGCCGTATTTGAATAAAAATTAATGCAATAATCGAACAAGGCTTGGCGGATTTGGTCATGGGCTTCAGAAACTAGCTGTCGATTTGATATTCCGCGGGCATCCGGGTTCAAGAGAATAAGGAACTTCAAACAAACATAGTCGTATAGGTCAAAACTAAGTTCATTCAACTTGGATGTCAACGCATGAAGTGCATCAGTAAGGGATTGTGATCCCAGAATTGCTAGGGAAAGAAGGTTAAATTTTTGCCCATTAGCTAGGACAGTTTCTTCGGGGAGGTTGTTATGCATTCTTTGATGAATGTGGTCAAGTACAAGAAGATCAGACCACGAATTTTGCAGTAGCTTCATTTGGTCGTCAACTTTTAGGTCTTTGAAGAAAATGGAATTTCGGGCCCAGTCAACCTGCGTAAACAGACTTTGATCTAAAACTTTGCACAATAGTTCAAATAAGTCCACTTCGCACTGATTATACGTCTGATTTTGAAGTAATCCAAATAAAGCCGATTGCCATTCTTTATCGTTTAAACTTTGGAGGAGCTCACTAAAAACTAGTGGTAACTTCGCACTAGGTTGTGACACTGGGTTTTGAGTAGAAGAAGATTCACTGTTCAACAGGTTTTCAAACTGAAAGGCTTTTGGTGAGATAGCTCGTGGGACGCTACTTCGAGTCTCTTGGTAATTCCAGGTCTTTTCTGGCTGATTGTTCCCCATATTTGGAGAGGGTTTAGCTTGAGAACTACTTGCTGTATCTGGTATTGTAGTTAAACTGGAGATTTGGGGGATTTGAATATCATGTTTAATCGTTCTCTGGTATGTCCCCGTAGCTGGGGAAAATGTTAAAGCAAATTCACCAATTTCGGAAATTAGATGCCCCCCAGGATATATTACTCCACTTTTTGGAGTTACTGATGCGTCTCCTGGTACACGAACTTGTTTTTCTCTGACAATCTGCATTTTTCTTGCACGGTCCCTTTTATACATAGGGCCAAATTTATTTCGCCCACCTCTCATTCTGTCAGCACGAACAGCTTCTAGTTTCATTCCAACTTCTAAACATTTTTGAAACCGACAAAATGGGCATCTCTTTCGCTGACTTTTATCAATGTGACAGCTTCTATCAGCAACACAAGTATAAACTTTTTTATTTTGAACAGTTCTCTTGAAAAAACCTTTGCAGGATTCACACGTTAAAAGTCCGTAATGATAGCCTGAAACTTTATCACCACAAACTGGACATAGCTCTTCTATCCCTTCCTTTGTATCAGGAAGATCAGGAGGATGCATATTCCCCCCTGAATCGACATTAATAGATCGCGTCGCTGACTGGGGAGTCACTTCGTACTCAAGATCTCCAGATTGGTATATGCAGTAGGAATCAAGATTGGTAAGACCTAAGGTTTCAACAGTAACTCCAACTTCAAGGCCTAGGTCCCCATCTCGCCCTCCGTCACTAAAACTTAGTTCTGAAGTGGTGGAGGGTCCAGTAGAAAGAGTGAAGGTAGGGATAGGGCTGTCGCTAGTCAAACTGAGGGGTGAAGTAGGATTGTTATGCATTTGGGATGACCTGCTAAAGCTATTTGTAGGCACATTCTGGGGGCCCTGCTCTCCAGGGCCATCCAGTGAGGAGTCTAAGCTGTAAGACGTCACAGTAATTGGTATTAAGTCAATATCTGCGAGCATTTCAGCTAACGGAATAATCGGCAAAGTCTTTTTGCTCACTTTATTTTCAGTTAGTTTACCAAATACATGAACAACTAGTCTAGTCAAAATCCAATCTATTCCAATACAACAGTTTCGCTTTCTCTTGCTCACTCAATGCACACCATCAAAGCCAACTCTGTACTGATCCTCAAAACGAAAGGGAAAGTGGACGGACAAGACGAACGCTATGTCCAAAGGCTACGGCGCCAACATTGTTGCGAGCATTTGAAAATAGTTACGTGCTCCTCGCCTATCTTGAAAATCTCTGTTTTTCCTTTTCACTTGCCGATTTCCTTTTATCTGCTTATTTACTAACTTGTGAACAGGTCTCAATTTCATTTGTGTCTGTTCATCATTTTTTTTTGTCTGGGTGGGAGATTTCTCACACAGGGGTGAGTAAGAGGAGACCCATGTCAAGTCTAGGATCCCCCCTCCTTGAACCCGTGAAATATGCTCAAAATTACAAAACTGTGGTCTTTGGAAACATCTTACATCTCCTGAATGAGCTCTTGCGTTAAAATTTGTCGGTTCAATAATGGATTATCACAGGGTTGGTTCCAGGCCGGGGAAGGGGGCAGTCCCCCCTCCAGTTTTTATGACATTAAATTTCTTGTATTTTATATTATACGCTCCTTTTAAGGTACTTGCCCCCCCCCACCCAGATTAGGCTCCCAAGAGGCCTAAAGCTGCTACTGGATTATTACCGATATTCTCAGTATGTTCGACTTTAAATCCTTTCCTCGGATTACGTCCCACAGCGGCAATTGGATCTTTAATGCGGTAATCCAAGAAATATTTGCAGGTTAGGGCACCCATACTAAGCCCTTTTGTATCCCCAGGCGCATTGTATAATACGAGCAATAACTTGGGCATCAATGCATTTTGAACTAGAGTATTTGCTTAGTTATTGCCCATGAATATAACTATAGATAGATAGATAAATGTATTTAAAATAATGTATTACCTGGAGGAAGTTTTAATAGCTTAGTTGATGTTCATTATTTTTGTTTAGTTGATTGAATACTCATGCATTTGGCCTTTGGGTTTTAAATGCATTATCTATCTATCTAACTATGTGATGAAAATGCAATACTTTTGTAACTTTAACTTGAAAACCCCACGAAACGTATGTTTTCTTTGCAGAAGTTAAAAACATTAACTTTTCGTTCATTTAGGAATTACAGTGTTGCAATTGAAGCCTTATGAATGAATCTACAGATCGAATCAGAAATTTTGAATTTTCAAACCCTTATTTCTGAATTCTCAAAAATAAGGGTATTTTTGAATTTTCGCCTCTATCCCTCTTCTACCTGTAGGGTTTGAAAGATTCTATGAAGATGGGCAAATACCTGTCATATCTTAGAAACAGAAAATTAATTTTGACATAAGTCCTACTTCTCTTCTCGGACTCCGGGTTTTGGCAAGATCTTTTACAAGAATTAAAATAGTTTCGACACCAATTTTTTTTATTTTTTAAAAGACGGAGATATGAGCTTACAGGAAGTCTAATTTAGAATTTGCTGACGAATGAACTTGTAGACCCATACCCATGCCCCTATTTAGGCTGTAAATCCATTCATGTCAGTTTCACATGCTCCAAGTGCGTTGAAGATAACTGCTATCAAGGGAGGTTGAGTGATGATAGGATCAGGGACGTCATTTCGGGGGGGAGGAGGGAGGGGGGGCACTTACCACACTAAATTCCCCCCTGGATTTTGAAAAAAACTTCAACAAATTTGCTCAGCCCCATAGATTTTGAAAAAATGTATTTTGCTCTCCTTCTACATTTTTCCAATTGACTTCACTGGATAGGAGCTTGTAAACGCCTTCCAGGACTCTACTACTACTACTACCAACAACTCACCGCAGCAACAAGCCGCCTGAAACACAGCTACCAGTGCTCCATTTCCACCCCAATATATTCAAAACCTCCCTCTTTACACCCTCCCCGGAAGTTCCCATTTCCCTTAAATATTTATTGATGACATCCTTCCATCCCAACTGCGGACGACCTGCTTTCCGACTGTCCCTAGACGGTTGGCCGAAAAGGACAATTTTCGGCAATCTGTTATCCTTCATCTGCAGAACGTTCCCTAGCCATCTTACCCTTTCTTTCTTTATAGCCCTAGAAAGTGGAAATGAACCATATATTCGTACAGCCTACTGTTTGAAATACGGTCAGTCAGCCGGGTACCCAGAAGAATCCGTAGGCAATTCCTCTGGAAAATGTCAAGCAAATCTTCATCCACTTATTGGAGCGCCCATGCTTCAGAACCATATCTGACCACTGTCATCACTGTAGCTTCCAATATTCTCATCTTGGTTTGCAGACTTATTTTCCATTTCTTCCAAACTTTTTTTTAACTGTGAAGAAACACCCTGAGCCGTGGCTATTCTACTTTTAACATCTTCAGTGCTCCCACCGTCTTTATTAATAATTAAATATATAAAAAACAAGTGTCTTCAACTGAAAGTTAGGCGCAACTTTAAGACTTAAAACGAACAGAGATTATTACGTTATGAGGGGTGTTACTCCTCCAAAGCACCTCGATCTTTACGCTAAAGTGTTTTAGTACTTTAAAAAAAGCTTCTTGTTCTAATTAAACGAACATAGTGTTTCAGAAGTCGTTCTTATAGAATTGGGATGGAATTCAAACTTTAGCGTAATGAGCGAGGTGTTTTGGAATACTAACCCCCCTCATATACGTAATTATTTCTGTTCGTTTTAAGTTGTTATGTTGCTCCTTACTTTCAGTATAAAAACTTTTCTATTTAATTTCTGATTGTTGTTTAAATAATTCCAGGGAATCTGGCTACTACTCCTCGGAAAAATCCCTCATCTCCAAGGATATATACTCTAGACAATTCAATCCTGGTGAAAATTTACCGCGGACAATTACCCTTAGCATCACCGCGCTTACAATTGAGTCAACCATGAAAAGGCGAGACATAAGAAGAATTTAGTACAGGAATTCTGGCAAATTCCCCCAGTGTAAAATTTCTTCTACAAAATTCCCCCCTTGGAAACTACCTCGTGGAAAATTATTACCATGGAAAATCCCACCAGCAGAAAATCCCCTACCGAAAAATGTATGCATACTAGTAGTATTGTATTAATACGTCCGAGCGGGCCCTTATGCTAACATTCCGAGCGGGCTCAGAGGTTATCATTCCGAGCGGGTCCATATCCCAATTTGTTATCGGAGTTTCTAGTGCCTCTACGAAATCTAACACTTTTTTTCGGAAACAATATTTCTCGACGAAACTCTTCAATACGTCCGAGCCGGCCCATAGGCAATCATTTTTAAGACAGCCCTACCCCACCATACAACCAGTGCCCATCATTCCACGACAGCCAGCAGGTGTTATAAGAGAAAGGCCATCCAAATTATTCTATGCGGTTTAAGTGGACCCATATAGTATTATCGCACTTCCGGCACGATAAGGAAAATTCTTGGACTTACCTCCTTTATTTTTTCGGTGAAATGGGCCTTTGTATACAAGCGGCCAGGCGCAGAGTACCCATCACGTGATCATTGATATAAAAGTTTGATGGTGAGTTACATAGTATCTCGGTTCAAAACAGACATTTGATTAGTTTACATTGTTTCAAGTTGGAAAATAGAAAATTAATTTTTTTTTTTAATGAGTGGTTTCACACCATTGCAGCTTGAAGGAGTTGACAATGATGATATAAAGACAAGAGCTTCCAATGTAGTAATTGAAATTGGAAAAAATTGTCGACCAACATTTGACTGGGATGAGCTGTTTGGTTGATATGTTACATCATTGAGTAAATTTAAGTTGGAAGAACAATTATGTTTCGCTACAAAAGTGAATATAATACATATATCAAGACTACTACATGGGTTAAATGCAATCATGAAGCACATTGGGGGCAATGGATTGACTCACTTCATGAGAAAAGAGTGCAAACGTATTCTTTTATTATATTTCTGACAATAAAAAATATTTTTATAATGATTTTTCTTATATTTTAGTTGACCGTTTACTCCTCTCTCTCTAGGGGGACCAATAAGTCTTTAGAGTGTGCACAAAATATAAACTTGCAATGTTGGTTTAATCTATAATCGGTAGTGGGAATGTCAAGAACGAAAATGGATGAATTTGAGAAACAGAAAATCTTACGGAATCTTGTAACATTGGAAAAGTGTTTGAATCTAAATGATCAATTTCAGATGTTAACTGTAAAAAGAAAACATTCTCTGGAAATGCTTGAAATTATCCTGGAAAATAATTCTCCATCTTTGGACTATTGTATGATGCTTTTATGTTTTGGTCCAAATGCTTTTGCTCAATTTATTTATATACTATTTGAAACAAGACAAAACGATATTGTGGTTTTGCTTTTAAAAACTACCCAAAATTTCTTTTAAGATGGCCATTTTATAAGACAACAAGAAATTAGTCGAATAAGTTTTATGCCGTCACTCAATTACTCCTCCTCCTAGAAGACATTTCCTTTTATTGATCGCAAGTCAGTTTCTGTTTGGCAGTGAGACAGTCAACATTGAAAAATGCTCTAAATATGTCCACTATGTTTATATAGATTGGGCAGCTCGTCTTCATGTGAGAACGGCGCTGCAATTGATGACTACAATGAAAAATGTAGATTAAGCAATCCATGTAAATTGCATAGAGGATATGCTGTTCAAATTATGGATTGTAATTCCTGTCTTGAAGAGGCTTGTGACTCTTACCCTAAAGGATATCTATGCTCCAATTGTCATCATGATAATTGTGATCAATGGGAAAATATTTACCCTGGTATGATCTGAAAAAAAAACCCTAAACGTGATTTCAATTTATTTCTAAGGGATTGGTATCGTCGTGGATTTAAATTGATTTGGGAAGAAGAATTTGGAGCACATCTCAATTGAAAAAACATCAAGAGAGTATGTTTTCTACGTCATCATTGTGAGGACATTGGTAGTTATGATTATAAACCCTCTGTTTTTTTTGCTGTTGCAGAAAGTGATTCTTGATGTGAGAATATCGTGTGCGACATTACTTCAAATATCCAAATAGAAAAATGTGAATTTTATAATATGAATCACAATAGATTCATTATCTTCACAAAGAGATATAATAAAAATGAAGTTACATTATATATTGAAAAATGTGACACTGACTTTGCACGCAAGGATCAGTCCAAGAATCCCAATGATCTGCAACCATTAATCGTTGAATCCTAATGATATACCACTAATAATTGTTATTGACGATGACCTAAAAGAAGAAGAAGAAGAAATCTAAACGATGAAGACAAAAGACTGTTATAGTTTATATATATATATATATATATATATATATATATATATATATATATATATATATATATATATATATATATATATATATATATATATATATATATATATATAGGCCTATATATTTTTTTTAAATAAACAAATTTACAAACATTATTAAAACATTTTATTCTGAGGGCACTAAAGTTAATATTATACATGTAGGATAGGACAATTTCTACTATGAAGTCATTCAATCGAGAACTGTCCACATAAATGTTGAGAAAGTCACTATAAGCTTAGTCACGGCATCAAAAAACAAAATACAGTTATGTATGAAAACCACAGGTTTTGTTTGATAAATATTGTGTTCCTTTCCAATTTTTAATCATTGTTTTTCCACTTCTTTCAAGGAAGCTATTGACGTGAGTTTTTTAAAATGCATATGATAGACCAAGAGGATCAAAAATTGTATATTCTTCGTTGTTTGAAAGATGCATAACCAATGCCTCCTCTGCACAGTCGATGGACTACTTTTAACAATGACAATAGTATTGTTAGCACTATGAATATGCTCGCGGAAATCCGAAGATATGCAATAGTATTTGTATTTGGACATGTATTGATCCAAGTTAAATGCATCGATTATTTGATTAGTGTTCATGGTGCTAAGTCTAATAGAATGCTACCGTCGGAGGCAATTTCCCAAGAGGTTTCAAATTGATTTAATGAGATTAATTTTAAAATTTCCGTCGATGGCAAAGGTACGCTCTAAACGTACAGTGCCCGTTCGGACAACACTCATATCGTGAGTACCAGACAGGTCGAAAACAATGATTCCGTGACTTTTTGCGAACATTGCATCGGCTCTACTGTTTTCAAATAGTTGTGAATCTCGATCCAGGGCTTGCATTGTCAATTCATACAGAATAAGACTTATCAAAGGATAAATTGGTGAGAGGAATTCCATTTACTTTACATACAAAAGATGAACGTCCAAACTTTTAAAATTCATGTGGAGAACTTGTCCATGATCCTGTGGCACTGGCACTTTTGAACCAGTTTCAATATGACGTTGATTGTATGAGGACCGAGCAGTTTGATATTACTTCCAGAAGCTCTTAATTGTTCGATTGCCAAAGCAACAGAAATCATAACCTGTTGTTTTCGTACAGGAAGTATTGCCGAAATAAGATTGACATTTGCATCGGGCGATGCATCAAGTATTTTTCTCAAGATGAAATTGGACTGTGCGAGTTGTAACTTTATGTCAATTTTAACATTGGGAGGCATCCATTGAGTTATATTAAACATTTCATGATTTAGTTTACCTACCAAATCATACTCCTTGCTCACTGCCCAATTGAGTTCGCCATCAGTATCTACATTTGATCTATAGTCATAGCCCATCACCAGACCTCTCAATTTCTTATAGGACTTTGGAATCATCAACATAAATTGTATATAGCTTGCATAGTTTGATAGATTATTACTAGTGCTCACCAGTGTTCCATTTATGTGTACACATTTTTCTTTAAACAAATTGTGTAGTATGCCATTCACATAAAGTAATCCATCGGTAGCGGTGGGAGCTAGATTGTCAGGCTTTTCCCTCACCACAACATTTAAATCAATAAATGTGGATGATAAATTTACAAAGTAGTCTTCATTGGAATAAATTTGAAAATATAAGTTTTCAGAGAATTGTTGTTGTGAGTAGAATTGTTCATAGTATCCATATTTTACACTGACATCTACATTTTCTGCATTGAAAAGATTTAGAGATGAAATCACTGTGGGATGAGATTCCTTGTAGGGTAGATATGTCATTTCAGTCTAGGAAAAGAAATCCTTTTTCGATCTAATAATTTTTCTTCTTCTTCTTTGACATGATTGATGTCTTTCGTTTCTGACCTGTGTAGATGAGTGATGAAGTGTTTCTCGATCTTTTTCAACCTTTTGCACTGTCTTTATTTCAATCGCTCACCAAGGGATTGTGCGCTGGACTTGAGATTTTGTGAAATACTTTGTTTAAAGTACTTGTCAGCCCCCCGTCTTGTAGTGTATCGTGTAGTGTAGAGGATGCAACATCCGCGGCAACTGAAGCAATATTTTTTTAGCCAGAGGTAGTGCAGAGCAAAAAAGCTTAGCAAACCAACTGCCAAGACCATAGCCTGACATTGACGAACGACCTTTGTAGTAGTCCTTTCCATGAGCCAATTTTCGTGGTCGGAGAGTAGTAATATAGCAATCAGTATCAGGAGAAACAAATATATTTTTTCTGTTAGCCATCTCGTTGTTGCTGTTGTTTAGTGGGTCGAAAATTACATGTAATGACAACCAAACCTTTTGTTATTGCTAGAGGATCACCTAATTCACTTCTTAATGTTAACTGACAGAGTTCCAAATACGAAGTGTTAAAGAAACATACTGAAGATGCTTTATATTACAATGATGAACATGTTCATGGGTGGTTTTTCTTCAAGAACACGTAGGAGGGAACATTATAATTGACAACTCTCTATGTTACAACAAAGGACGCATAAAGAAATATCGATATAGCCTCTTTATCCAGCATAGTTGAAAATTTAATAAATATGTCTTTGAGGATAACTTAATCCCCCAGAGTTCTCGGGGGAAGGGCTGTAAGTTATTAACTTTGCCCATTGTTTACATGTAGCATTGGTTAATGGGAAGTATACAGACGTTTTAGGAGGTATTTTTTTCTGGGGGGGGGCAGAGGAGGGGTTACGGGGGATGATTTTTCCATGGAGTATATTTCCTTGGGAGAAGGGCACCGGATTTCACAGCAAAATTAAAAAAACCATCAGAAATTAAATAAAAAACAAGTTGTTTCAACTGAAAGTAAGGAGCAATATTAAAACTTAAACTGAAAAGAAATTATTACGGGTATGAGGGGGTTCGCACCCTAGTCAATACCTCGCCTTTTACGCTAAAGTTTGTCTGTACTTTCAAAAGAGTCATCTATTCTAATTAACCGGCCTTTTTGATCCAGGGGTTTGTGATTCGAACAAAATTTAAACTTTAGCGTAAAGAGCGAGGTATTGTGTAGGGGGTGAACTCCGAAATATACGTAATAAAACATACAAAGATAGAAGTTCGTTACGTAAGTTAATTCGTAAGTTATGTCAGAACAACGTTTCGAGTAAGCTGCATTAATTCAACTGCATTAAAACGTTCAGAAATTAAATTAAAAGCAAGTTTTTTCAACTGAAAGTAAGAAGTGACATTAAAACTTAAAACGAGCAGAAATTATTCCGTATATGAAAGGGGCTGTCCCCTCCTCAGCGCCTCGCTCTTTACGCTAAAGTTTAAATCTGTCTCACAACTATTTTTTTAAACAATAAAAATTTAGTGTAAAGAGCGAGGCGTTGAGAAGGGGACAGCCCATTTCATATACGGAATAATATCTGTTCATTTTAAATTTTAATGTCGCTCCTTACTTTCAGGTACATTAAAACTTTCAAGCTGCATTAAAACGTTCAGAAATTAAATTAAAAACACGTTTTTTCAACTGAAAGTAAGAAGTGACATTAAAACTCAAAACGAACAGAAATTATTCCGTATATGAAAGCGGCTGTCCTCTCCTCAACGCCTCGCTCTTTACGCTAAAATTTGAATCTGTCTCACAACTTTATTTTTTAAAACAATAAAAATTTAGAGCGAGGCGTTGAGAAGGGGTCAGCCCATTGCATATACGGAATAATATCTGTTCATTTTAAATTTTATTATCGCTCCTTACTTTCAGGTAATAGAACTTTTATCTCATATGTACGATCTTTTCTCAGGATGTCATATGTATTTTTGAGAATACAATCGGCAAAAACAACATCATATTTTCCATCGTTGAATCGATGTTTGGGGGGATTTTTGTCCAAAAATCACTTGTTTTATTCAGATCATTGTAGCGGGGGGGGGCGGAGACGTTGGACATAAACGTCACAAGAAATCATTGGGCATTATATATGTGCTCAGCTTGTATCCGCGAATCAAAATCAGAGTTGTATTCTAGCCAAAGAACAAGCAACTGTCTCTTGCCCTTGCGAGGACGACTCTTTAATATCTTTTCAATCTGGTACATTCCAGTGTTTTTAATTTTTGTTATTCATAATTACTAAAACCGCAAAGAATCTCATCATCTTTCATGTCACGTAGGAGATACATTATGGGTGTAGTGACTTCAAAGGGGGCTCATTCGATTGGAAATTTAAAAGGCTAGTGCCCTTTTTAACAGTCGAAAGTAATAGGAGGGAAACTAACCTCCCTCTTACGCCCACCTTTTCCCCAAACACATCCAATCAAAATTTTGAGATAGTCATTTTGTTCTACGTAGTTAATTTCCAGATAGAAATTATGTTTTTCAGGAGGACACTCCCCCCACAGCCCTCAGGACAAGGGTTGTAAGGTATGCCCCAGGGGCATATAAGGGTTTTTATAGAAAGCTTTATCGTAGAAACTTCAAAAAGGGCTCATTCGATTGGAAATTGAAATGGCTAGTGCCGTTTTTAATAGTCTAAAGGGATTGGAGGGCAACTAACCCCCCTCTCACGCCCACCTTTTCCCCAAACACATCCAATAAAAATTTTGAGATTGCCATTTTGTTCAACGTAATTGAAAATCCTGGAAATTAGGTCTTTGTGGATGACAGCCCTCAGGGCAATGGTTGTAAGTTATGCCCTGGGGGCATATAAGGTTTGTGTAGAAAGTGTTGTCGTAGAAACTTCAAAAAGGGCTCATTCGATTGGAAATTTAAATGGATAGTGTCACTTTTAGTAGTCGAAAGTGATTGTAGGGCAACTAACACCCCTGCCACGCCCACAGTTTCCCCAAACATCCAATCAAAATTTTGAGATAGCCACTTTGTTCAACGTAGTTGAAAGTTCTGGAAATTATATCTTTGAGCAGGACAATCCCCCCAGATTCTTCAGGGCAAGGGTTACAAGTTATATATGGAAGGAATGCTCGTATAAACTTCAGAGAGGGATCAGTTTGATTCGAAATTGAAAGTTCTAGTTCACTTTTTAAGTGTCAAAAGATATCGAAGAGTAACCAGCCCCCCCCCCACGCTCTTTTTTTCCAAAAGAGTTCTATAAAAATTTTGAGATAGCTAGTTTGCTAAAAATAATTCAAAGATCATATAAAAAAAACTCCGGTGTCGACACAACCCCTCAGGGCCCGGGGGCAGGCGTTGTAAATTATGCCCTGGGGATATATATGGTTCTTATGGAAGGGATACTTGTATAAAATTCAAAAAGGGCTCATTTGATTTAAAATTGGAAGTTCTATTTCACTTTTTAAGAGTGAAAAGAGATTGGAGGGCACCTAGTCCCCCCACACCCTTTTTTTCTCAAACCAATCTGATAAGAATTTCGAGATAGCCATTTAAAAAAAAAATATTTCAAAGACCATGTAACAAAAACTCCGGGGTCGACACAGCCCCCAGGGCTCGAGGGCAGGCGTTGAAAGTTATGCCCTGGTGGTATATATATTGTTCTTATGGAAGGGATGCTCGTAAAAACTTCAGAGAGGGCTTATTTGATTGAAAATTGAAAGTTCTAGCTCATTTTTTAAGAGTCAAAACAAATCAGAGGGCGACTAGCCCCCTTCCCCACGCCCCCTTTTCCCGAATACATCCGATAAAAATTTTGAGATAGCCATTAAGTTTAAAATTGTTCAAAATTCATATAACAAAAACTCAGGTGTTGACACAACCCTCTAGGGCCTGGGGGCAATCGTTGTAAATTATGCTTTGTTGCACATATGGCTTTTATGGAAGAGTTGCTCGTATAAACTTCAGAGAGGGCTCATTTGATTCGAAATTGAAAGTTCGAGTTCACTTTTTAATAGTCAAAAGAGATCCTAGGGCAACTAGCCTCCCCCATCCCTTCTTTTCCAAACCCATCTGACGAAAATTTTGAGATAGACATCGTATTAAAAAAAATAGTTCAAAAGTCGGATAAGAAAAACTCCGGTGTCAATACAACCCCCAAGGTCCCGGAGAAGGCGCTCTAAGTTATGGCCTAACGCATGTATGGTTCTTTTGAAATTGATGCTCGTATAAGCTTCATAGAGAGCTCATTTGATTGGGAATTGAAAGTTCTAGTTTACTTTTTAAGAGTCAAGAGATTTAAGGGTAGCTACCCCCCACGCCCTTTTTTCCCCAAACCCATCCGCTACAATTTTTGAGATAGCCAGTTTTTCAAAAAATTGTTCCAAAAACTCCTGTGTCGACAAAACCCCCCAAGGCCCGGGGGGTAGGCGTTGTAAGTGTTGTCCTGGGGGCGTATATGGTTTTTATGAAAGGGATGCTCGTATAAAGTTCAGAGAGGGCTCATTTGATTGTCATTTGATTTCAAATTGAAAGTTCTAGTTCAGTTTTTAAGAGTCAAAAGAGATCAGAGGGCAACTATCCCCCCTACACCCCTTTTCCCCCAAATGCATCCGATAAAAAATTTTGAGATAGCCATTTTTCAAAAATAATTCAAAGGTCAAATAAAAAAAAACTCAGGTGTCGACACAAACACCCAGGGCCGTGGGGCAGGCGTTGCAATTTACGCCCTGAGGGCATATATAGTTCTTATGGAAAGGATGCTCGTATAAATTTCATAGAGGGCTGATTTGAATGGAAATTGAAAGTTCTAGTTCATTTTTTCAAGAGTCAAAAGAGATCGGAGGGTCCTTAGCCCCCCTCCCCCACGTCCTTTTTTCCCCAAACCCATCCTATACAAATTCTTAGATAGCCAATTTTCAAAATAGTTGAAAGATCAGATAATAAAAACTCCGATGTCGACAAAACCTCCAGGGCCCGGGGGTATGCATTGTAAGCTATATCCTGGAGTCTTATGTGATTCTTATGAAGGGGATGCTCGCATAAACTTCAGAGAGGGCTCATTTGAATGGAAATTAAAAGTTCTAGTTCATTTTCTCAGAGTAAAAAAAGATCGGGGGGAACAAGCCCCTCCCGCCCTCCGCGCCTTTAAGTTTACCGGATGGATAAACCCATCCGATAAAAATTTGAGGTGGACATTTTGTTAAAAATAGTCCAAACATCTCGATATTAAGACTCCGGGGTCGGCACAACCCCAAAGGGCCCAGGGACAGGCGTTGTAAGTTATACTCTGGGGATATATATGGTTCTTATAGAAGGGATGCTCGTATAAACTTCAGAGAGGCTTAGTTGATTGAAAATAGACAGTTCTGGTTCACTTTTAAAGAGTCAAAAGAGACCGAAGAGCAATTAGCCCCCCCCCCCCCCTTATTCCCCAAATTCATCCGGTAAAATTTTTAGATAGCCATTTTGTTAAAAATAGTTCAAACATCAGATAATAAGAACTTCGAGGTTAACGCAACCTGGTTTTTTCACTTTGATATTGTCACTTTGACACCAGTTTTGAAACATTTTGATACAGTTTTGGTACAGACTTTGATACACTTGATTTTTAAAAAAAAGTTTGATTCTAAATAAGGAATTTTTAAAAGCTTGAGACTTTTTCCAATCAAAAACGAATAAAACTTAATTTAAAAAAAAACTTTCCGAAAATAAGTTTTTCAAAGAAAAGTAAAGGTCATTTTAAACTTAAGCTCATCAGATACAAATACTTGTTAGGATTCAAACTCAAAACGACAAGAAATTACTATTAAAGAATAAATAAAACCCAAAACAAACAGATAAATAAACAATCATAGCAAAAAACATACAACAAGTAATAATATAAATGAACAAATAGTTCTTAAAGTGAGTAATTTGTAGATTAAATATGAAAATCAAGCTTAAAACGAAAAATGTTTTGCAATTGAAGCATAAATGAAACTTAAAACGAACAAAAAATAAATAAACAATCAATGCAAACAAACATACAATAGATATTGATGTAAATGAATAAATAAATCTTAAAACGAGTGAAACTGAAATTGAATATGCAAATCAAGCTTGAAACGACAAAAAATCACTACAAACAAGAGTTTGGGTATCGCCTCCTTCTCTCACTGTAAAAGTCTAAAAACTACTGCGACATTGGCGCTCTACTGAAAACTAACTTTATTACAAATATTTCTTTTGTACTTAATATTGAAAATAAACATTAAAATTATAGTAAAATTTTGAACAGAGGAGCTTTCAGCAATTAATATCATTATGCATCAAATATTTTGTTTTCTTTATTAGTTCTTTCTAAAGTTGTTCGAAAACTCCTTGCTAAAGTTTTTAGCCAATTTTGCCTTTATTGGACTATGACAGAGCATTGTGTTATATTTCAATAGAACGTTCTTTACATGTGGATTAAAAATTCACTACCCCGATCCGTTTGAATCTTCTTATAAAAATGCTGTTCAAGGATGATTTCAAGAGCTTTAACAACTTCATCAGCTCACTTTGACCGCAGTGGAATTGTATAAGCCTAGCGACTAAAAACCTGATTGTAATATTTGCAGTGGGTAAAAGGCTTTAGTTTTTCGATAGTGACTACCACGAACTCTATGATTGCGATGTATGGTGTAACGTGATTCTTTCTGCAAATACTTTGCCACTAGCTTCTTTTCAAGTCCAGTGACTTGAGTAAGTGTGGTGGGTGAACTTAAACTTCCCACTTCACCAATATTCTCATAAACATGTTTGAAAGCTTCAACCATTTTGAACGTAAACACATAGTGAAGTGTCCACTGCCCTTTTGTATACTAACAGGTGATGGTGAGAGTTATGCAGTGATATTAAGACGCCTTCGTTTGAGCCCTCTCCCCAAATTTCGTCAAATCATCAATGCCACTTGGCGTGGTAGTATTTTCCGGAAATGATTTAAAAACATCTTTTGGTATTTGACTAAATTCCTTTAATTGTTTTAAAACATGTTTATGGCCAATAAGACTTTTGGGGAAGTTTCATGAGTTTAAAAATCGTATGCAAATGATTTTCAAATGATACAAGTCTTTTACCATTTGTGATTAAATATGGTAAAAAATCAAGTAGAATGTAGGACTTGCCATGGATTGTAACTTTATTCCCACCATCACTAGCATCAATTTGAACATGTTCACTTTCAGTGAGAAAAGTTAAGAGTCTTTTACACTGCTCACGATAGGAATGAGGCATTAGATCTGCAACAATTGTCAAAATTTCAGACAAAACGTCTTCTTTTGGTGGTGTTGGTATTGGTGGTGGTGGTGGAGAATTTTGAGTCATTTACTTTCCTTGATCAATGAAATTTACATTGACGATTTCTCACGGTAGGGTTTATGTTTGTCGACTTGTCGAAGTGCATTTTCAAGCAAAATTAATTTTTCATCGCCGGCAATTGTCTCATTGTTAGCTAATTTATTGAGATTGTCCTCGAAATGATCCTTTGTCGAAAGGGCGAGTTCTATTGGAGTCAATTTGTAGGGTTTGGCCATCTAGAGAAAACTATTTACAAGTCCTGCAATGATCGCCAGTAAAAGTGTAAAGAAGCTACCACCCACTTGAAAAAATCATTTTCTTTTAAGTTCGTTTCCTTTATTATTGGATTCTGCTAGGACACGTACAAGTAAACGTTGTTACTTTGTCTGTTGCTTAACTACTTCTGGCAGTTGAACATTGCCTTCAATTAAATTTAAACAAAGCTCTTACGTGAGATTAATGAATTCTCTGTCAACACCATGTTTGAGTGTAGCCTTCCTAAACCGTTGTTTTGGATTCTCTTCGACGGGGAATAAATGTCGTTCTTCATGTAGTTTCTTCGGTGTCATGATTGCAACTAACAGCCTTTTCTACTATTCACCGGCAGATACACTCTAATTTCATTTTCGAAAATATCAGTGACTAGACGTAAATCCTCGTTTGTGTTCTAGTTGAGCTCAAGTAGAATATAACCATCGGGTCTATTTGTAGCCTCATAGTATGCCGAGGGTAAAAATCTCGGTTTTCCCGGATATGCTTGTCTATTTAAAGCTATGAGAGAGCTGGAATCATGAACAACCCTAGAGGTGATATAGTAGGTACAATTCAAAGCAAGTGTCCTCATACACTTGCTTTGATGAAAGAAATTGTGTAGAACTAGGGTTACGAAAATCTGTTCATAATGAGATCAGATAATGAACAATTTTGACATATCATGAGACCATTCTTCAATGGATTCAGCTAAATCATCAACAATCAACAAAGAGTTTGGTTCAATACTATTAAAAATGTCAAGTCAATGTATGAATTTTGTTTCTGGTGCAATAGTCTTTCCTTTATCATAGAATTCTTGCCAACACTGTACCAATAGTAAAGGTTTTTTGGATTTTCTAAAAACATTTTATTATGATTTTGAATTATTTTGGTAAAAAGTCTCGTTTTGCCAGACATTGGCGGTCCGCAAAGAAACGGTATGAATGGAGTTTTAAATTGAAACATAGTCCCTCGCAGCAGTGTCAAGATACATCTGACTGTAGATTGCATCTGTCCCTTGAATATATTATAATAATTCGATAATGGTTCGATAATAAAGCTAATGAATAATACCTCTATTTTATTTACAAATAAAAGGCACTAGCAAAAAGATAAGTTCAAAATAATTATACATGTTTACCGAATGGCTGAAAGTCCATTCAAGAGCTAGTGTGCATACCTTTTTCCAAATATTCTAATAAATTCCCGGTATTAACTTTTAGCAAAAGTGAATGGGTATCCCCAAAATATACTTGAACTTGTCCCTCCCCCGGCCATTGGCGCCAACACACATCGTCAAAGAATCACAACATGAGTTTTTTTTACATTTCTGTTATTGCGCTGCCACCAGCAATGTTTTTATTCAATATGACGTTTATTTATTTCCTATGCAAGAGGACCATATGGGAGTTTATGATGGTGAATTATTTGAAGTTTGGATCGGCAACGAGTTGAGCACATTCCTTTGGGCCGGTCACAACGTCATAACGACTTCGACTGCGCACTCTTTCGCAAATTTTACCGAAGGCTGAATTTAAAATGAGTTTGAAGATTTGTTTCAAACTTCGTTTTTGCTTCTGAACGTTTTACTGACAAAAGTGTCAATAAACGTTTTCAAATAGGATTTTTGGTCGAATTGGAGGGCTCTGTGTATCTTTTTGACATTGAAACCGTTGGCTAGTATCCACCGCAAAAGAACGTGATGTACAACGATATTCTCTTTCGGATGAAGATCGGCAACAAGTTTTCGTTTTGAAGGTATCTCGTGCACAGCCGTATCCTCTACCAAAGATATATCATATAGAATCAAAGAGTCCTTAGGCACTGGTTTGCTTATGCACGGAAAAACAAAATCCTTTACCGAGTCATGAGCTCCACCAGTATTTTACCATCAATTTAAAAAAACCATCCTTGTGGTCCATTCTCCTCAACGCTGTCAATGTTGGGGAAATTGTAAGCACAAAGATGGTTAAGCCATTTATAATTACCACACGGCAAAGAGTAGGGAGACATTGGTGACGAATAAAAAGTGTTCATATTCAAAACAGCTTCATCCGACTTTACACCAGTGTCCTTTACAGTCGGGTCAGTTTTAAGGATATGATCTTCATGGAAACTTACCCTCCTCTCATTGATCTCTCTATAAATAGATGCTGATCCACGCCGGTAGTCGGACCTATTTCTTCTTTAATGATTTTAAGAATTAAATCCATCACCAGATGAGGATTGGAAAAATAATAACCAAAATCCAACCCAAATTCCCCATAGATTTTGTCCGTATTCTTACACACAATATCCAGCAACGTCAATACATCATTTGTCAAGTACATCTTATAATAATCCTCCCCATTTTTACACGCTCCCTTAGCCCAAACCTTTTAGGTGAATTCATAGTCGGCAGTAGTTCATTGAATCTCGTGAAATTGAATTCTAAAACGATACGATGGACGGGTAATTTATCCTCACGAGGCCTCGAGGTAGAATAGTAGTACTCATACGGTTATATTATTATTATTATTATTATTATTATTATTTATTTCTAACCCACACTATACAGAGGTACAATACGTTGAGTATCACGAGGAAAAACACAAAAAAAATGCAACACAAATCGATATAGAAATCAAAGATTACCAGTTACAGAGTAACACATGAAAATGTAAAAGAAACTAAAACAAAAGAGAAATAACATGAAAGGAGGGGGAAAGAAGAAGACGAAAAAAAACAATACAACTTTAAGAATCTAATAAGCAGTAACATACAGAAATATCGACACAGCTGTCATTTTTATTATCATTATTTGGTTTTTACTCACTCTTTACAATACTAAAAAATGTGGAGGGACCAAACAGAGAAAAACAAATAAACAAATAAAAGAAAAATAACTTACGACTGAAAAAAACTGATAAGGTGATGGTGCGTAGAAAAACGGATACAAGTGGTATTTGAAAGTTTTCTGTGTAGTGCTTCCAGTTTTTCAGTAATATTAGGAACAAGAAATTTATAAATAATTACTCGGTTTTTGGTCCAAGTTTGAAGAAACAACAAAAATTTACAAAATCTATAATAATTAATTCGGATTCTTTTTAACTCATTTTTCTTAAGAAGGAGAAAAATTCAAGAATCAAAGAGAATTGAATGGTCACAAAAAGTTGAGTAGAGCTTGGCCAACGCGAGTTTATTATATTTACCTCTATTGGCAACAATCTTAGCATATCCTACTTTAATTTTCATATTAATATCTGACACTGTGTGCTGGCGCAAGCTCGGAAGACTGTTAGTAATAGAAATACCGAGCCATCTAAGAGAATCTACGAGAGGGATAGTAAAGCCACTACAGCGAAGGGAAGTACTAGAAATGCTATTAAAAGAAAGAAATTTACATTTATCTACATTAAGAGAAAGGCCTATGTCTGAAAAAGAAGTGACAACACAAGAAACCATGCTAGATAAACTAGTTTTAGTACGGCTTATAAGAAGCAGATCATAAGCGTAGGCCAGGTATGAAACATCAGAGAAACCGGAGAGATAGGTAGCCGATATCTTTGCCAGAATTCTGAAATAAATAAATTAAATAGGGTCAGAGATAAAACTCCACCTTGCCTTAAACCTCTTTTCAATTTAATAATAGAAGCTGGCGCAGATTTCAGCCGAAGAAAAGAATTAGAGTACCAGAACCGAAGGAGCAAAATAACCGATAGATTGACACCGCAACCACGAAGAGCAGAAAAAAGCTGACTATGTCATACACTTTCAAAAGCTTTTTATAGGTCTGAAGTACAAAGAAGAATTACCCTTACTCTTACCCTTACCCTTAGAAAGAATTTTCAAGGAGCAAAGAAGATAATACACGATGTGCGTGTTGACAACCTATTCCGGGATTAAATCCAAACTGGTTATCTCTCTCAAGCATATTCTTAGTCACAAAAGGTAGTAATACATGCTCAAGAACTTTACCAAAAGTACAAGAGACAGTAATAGGTTGGTAAGAAGAGCAAATTAAAGGAGAATTTCCCTTCTTTAAAATTGAAGAAACAGTACCACACAAAAAACTCTCCGTTACACTAAAAGTACAAATACACATCTGGAGAAGTAGTTGTATATGATCAATAAGGGGGGAGCAATCGAATAAAAGGTGAAATCTAGATATACCATCATTATCAAGATTATCTGATTTAAGTTTCTTAATTGCTTCAACTACGGATGAAAGAGACATGGGAACACAAAGACGCTGAGATAGAGGGGTATTAAAATAGCAGAAAGAGAATGAGTATACAAAGAATGCACACGGTAATTACATTAGAAAAAATGGACGAGTAATGGCCATGCCAAGCAGATGCAGGAAGACAATCACTACTTGGCACATCTCTTCTAATCGACTCAGAAATAATAACTTTTCGCCATTCTCTCTTTGACAATGGAAAATCCATACCACGATAGTGCATTGGCTTAAGATATTTTTATATTCACTGCGCGTCTTATGTTTAAGCTCAGATACAATTCCAAAAGCCGGTCTATCACATTCATTCCAAAGTTTTAACCAAAACTTTGCTTTATTTCTCGAAGTTTTTAAATTAGGATCTAAAGACCAAATAGGTTTTTGCGTACCACATCTAACGCGTTGCAATGGCACTGTAACTGCCTCGGCATCTTTTAGACATTTAATTATTTGATTACAATAGCAATCCAGGTCCTTTTTGCAATTCACCTGTATAGAGCTCTGAAGCACATGATAGGGAACTCGTATAGCAGACAGCTGGTTTGTTAGTGTAAACGCATAGAGGGGAACATCAGCTCTCTTCCAATTGCTTTTTTTCAGACCATTTTGAAGACCAGGGTATTTTACAAATACTTGCTAGGTTTATATTCAGTGTAAGGGAATTGAAACAGGGACATCGCCCAAGTTTTTTTCTTCAGCATTCACTAACACTATTGATGTAGTCATACTGGGTGAGCAAATAATTTGATCAATATTATTGTTACTGCGTGAATGGTGAATATAAGAAAACGGATGAGTTTTGGGGTATAATATGATAAGATTGAAGGCAATGTAACAACAAATCACTTCTCACTGATGAGTAATTTATTTCCGTATTGAGGTCACCAATGATCATATAATCTAGAGAAATAGAAAGAATTTTTTCCACTAGAAACCTCAACATGTTACAGGTCTTAGCATATCTAGCCATTAATCTGGAAGAACGGTCATTATAAGGCAAGTAAGAATTAATGGAGACTATAGTGCCATTATGAAGAGCCAAAAAAAAACTCATCCGAGTAAAGAATCACCGGCGAAACCAAATTAGGATTACGCTTAAAAACACAAGCTAGCCCGCCGAATGAGTGGCTTCTTGTGGCTCGGGCAGTAGTAAAAAACACATCATGGTGAAGGCTCTGACGTAAACCGTTAATGCTAAAGTCTGTAAGAGGATGCTCCTTTAAACAGACCAAATTAAAATCATTGTAGAGCTCATCAATAACGAAATCCTTATCCTTTGTACCATTAATATTAAACGATATTATTGAAAACTCCAAAGTCATTGCAAAAAGTGGGAGCGCGGCATTAGTTCCTTATATACAGGGCAGGACAGGCTATAAGAAGCATGATTTTTACCACAGTTAGCACACTTGGGAACAGCGCTAAAAGGACTATCCTTAGTAGAAAAATGTGGTCCAGTATATCTGGCATATTTCGGGACATTACTGGTGCAAGCACTTTGAAGGTGCTCGTAAAACCGGTACTTGAAGCAGAATTTAGATATTTCTTCATATTCATGAATTCGAAAAAATTCATATCCAACTTTAATTCCTTCTTTGAAATAAGCAGACTGAGCGAAGGAGTCTTCAAATTCAAGCTTGGCTTCCATAGTCCGGCCCAGTCGATTTGCACTTATTATACCTTGCAGTCTATTAATAACTGAAAGGTCAATATCAACTGGGAAACCTCTGAGAATCTCAAAAAATCGATTGGATTTTACTTTAACTGTTGCTCCGGTAATACAGTTCTGAACTGATGTACAAAAATCTTCAGTTGCAGATTTATCAATATTGACATACCATCTGTCATTAACAGGGTTCACACTACAAACTATTCATGCCCCGCTATTTGATCGAGAACAGATTTGCGTTTAATCGGATCAGACAGATCTGAAGGCACTTTAGAGACAATAACTATCGCATGAGTGTTAATTGGTGGGGTAGGTTTGGGAAGTTGAGGAAAATTAAACTGATAATTTTCAAATTTCCCTGACATTTCAACAACCACTAGTTGTGGCTCATCAAATTTAGAGAGTAAAGAAGTATAAGCATTTGCAGGGAGACATGGCACCTCTTTAGGTCGCTTTATAACAAACATAGGTACAAAAGTGTCGCTACTGTCAAGAGATCTTAACAGAGAAATAATGTCATTAAAATGATTAGAAAGTGCATTGTTCCCCTTACGTACTGGGCAATCCGATTCAGGTGCACCATATTCAGATGCACCACAGTAAACTTTTAGCTTCTTTGACTATATCCGCGTCAAAAAAACTCCATACCATGCCTTTTGATAATATCCTCCTCAATTCCGCTTAGCAAATTGCTTTGAATAAAATTCAGAACCGGAGAATTTACAAGTTCAGGCGTAGAAGGAGAAACTATCAAAATAGTCGCTTTTCTGTACTTCATTTAATTGACCTAGGGATTTGGGGAAAAGCTATGGAGTCTAAAAAACGGATTTTATTCAAGCACGTATTACCATTATCTATTGTTTTCCATTTGAATTCTAAGAGCAGCAGCTTCTCAGATGATTTTTGTATGATATTATATGAAAAATAACCATCTACCCATGCGCCATCTAGAACTTCACCTCGTGCATATAAACAGGTAGAAAATATTGTTGATTAACATTTAAATTACATGGTTGATGGACCAATCCACGAAAGTTAACCCCCCTAATAAAATCGAGTTACCCAAATGGTCGCGGTCGTAGACTTTCCCTTTACTCTCAACAAATTCTCCCTTACAAACCCAACAAATTTCTTCATTTTAATGTTCAACTCATCCTCAGGTTATAGGGTCATTGGATAGGATGTATTGCGCAGCCGTGAGATTGCCTTATTGCCTTATGAGATTGCAATTTATGGTATTACACCAGTCTCTTTGTGCGTGGGCATAAGAGACGGCAATGGCTTTATGTTTTTTGAAATGATTTAAATTCGATGGATCGTACACATTTATGAGTTTGGCTTTGCAGTCTAAGCCCACCTTGTCTCTGTAGGAGTCAATTCTTGAAGTTCTTAAATAGCATGATGGTCCTGTCACCGCTATACGTTTGCATAAATTGGCATGCATGACGCTTGCAGTAATACATATGATGTTTAAACTGTAATTCTGTGCGGAATCTAGAAAGACATGTTGGACAATAGTAGCATTCCACCCTCCCCTGATTCTCACACAAAACCCGACTAATATCGGGTATCAAAAAATGTCCAATTGAATCAGGTTCACTGGCAGGCTTTTTGGTCATCTAAACAATTAAAAACTACTTTAGGGAATTTTGGGCTCCAACTAACTGCGAAACCGTCCAATTTTGTCTTAGTAGCTTACTTTTGCAGGGGTTAGTGAGCTTCCACGAGAAACAAATATATGAAGCACTGAAGCCCTGTCTCGAAATTGAAGCGTTATACACCTTGACACCACTTTAAATCTTCATTATATTCCCCTCTTCCCCCTCCCACCTCTTAAAATAAAATCCTTTTTAAATTTACTTACATTAGCATATAAACCCTCATTAAATAAAACCACCGACCCACTATCCCTCTCACTATAATTATCCAATTTTATTACAGTACTATCCACCCAATCCATATAGAAACCTCAAAATTATGCAAGTGTGGATTAAGCAGTAGTATTTCAGTCTGAAAATAACGTGAATGCACCTCATCCACCTTTTCGATTGAATAAATAACTTTTGTGCGATGGATTCCTTAATGCCATCCCTCCCATCCCCTCCGAAATCACTCTTTCAAGAAGGGTTCGAATCTTGCCCAAATAGGAGTGCAATATATCTAACAGATCCGTCATGATGCTACCCACCATTAGTAAATTAAATGGATCCCTAAGCTTAGCCGTATAAACTTAAACATTGTGCAAGGCAGAGTAAGTTAAATAAATCTCAGACATAATAGGGGGCGTTAAGAGAATTTCTTGTCCCACACCAATTTGTTCACCTTCACTATGAACGGTAGGGACGTTAAGCCTGAAATCCCCCGGCTAACTCAACATACCCTCGAGTGCATAAGGACTGAGACGATCAGCCCGGGCATAATCGTTCTGTAATACACTTTGGGGCTCGAAGGTAGTCAATTGCGCCAAACCCGCTGTTGAAGTACTTGCTAGTGTGACTTGTCAGAATAATTCACTGTATTTGGGTGTCTAAGACTACTCCCCTCGCCAAAACATTCTGTAAAAAACGTATCGATCCAATCTCGGATCGGATCTGACTCGACATCTTAATTATCCTGGAATTGTAGTGGTGCTGTTAATATTAGGATCTCCATGTCGTCAAAAAAGTTGCTGGCCCCTTGGTTTGATGGCGGAGATAGTGTCGATAGGTTACCTAAAAAATGAATGTGAAGTTATTTTTTTGAAATGGTATTTTTTGTTCTATCGTAAAAAGAATATTTTGATCGTGTGCGTGTGTGTGTGTGTTTGTGTTTAATATGTTGCTTCAGGTACAACCTGAAAATGCAACCTGGTGCAACCTGAATGAGCAGCATTTTCGGGGGAAGGGGGTGATATTGTTATATTAAGCTGAAAAAATAATATTTTCACTGTGTTTAATAACCTAAAACTTTAGGGGGGTCAGAACTCCCGAAAATTAACCCCCCTAAACCCTATTATTACTTTTTTCCACTTCTTAACTTGCGTTAGATCCTAAAATTGAAAAGTTAATTTTTTTGCCATTAATATATTGCTCATGCAGTAAATTGGTCACGCACATAATAACTCATTGGTTTTTTTTCTTTTTTGTTTTCTTTTCTAAATAACACGCACACATCCATACATATGGAGAGAGAAGATTCAATTTTTCTTACGTTTTCAGCGAGAAAGTTGGCCAATTCCACGGTTTTTTTAATATCCTCGATCATTTTCATCAGTTCATCTAGCATTGAATCGTCAGGGGACTCCATAACTCCATCATCAAAAAAACTTCCAATACAAATTCAACTCGTCTTCTTTTTGGTTGATTTGCAGCAGCCTAGAATAAAAATAAAACATGATGTAACTGAATTGCTTGTGAGATGTATACATAGTGTCTTTTTTTACTATAAGTATATTTTATGTGATTTGAAGACATGGAAAAAATTGAAAAATTTAGAGTTCATTAAAAAAAGTAAAAATAACATCACTACAAACATTATTTTTCGAATAGAAAAGATGACGACTGACATATTTATATCATCCTTATTTTGTACTTTTAAAATATCACAGGTGTTTTTTTGCTATAAGTGTATTTGATATGATTTTAAGACATGGAAAAAAGTTTATGCAAGAAAAAAGTTACCCCCCTCCCTCCGAGGGGTATGGAGCCCAGTCATTTACATTACGATGCTGCCCTTTTCTCGGTCACAACCAGAAAAAATATTTTAAAATGGGGGTATGGATCCTGTCACACTCATAATGCGTATTCTACTAATACTCATGTTAAGACTTGGGTTCAACTGAAACCCATGGACTGAATACAAAAGTTTAAGAATAACTAGTAGACAGAGGTGTTTTTTTAACTAATGATTATATATGATGTCCAAACACATAGAATTCAGTAAATGCTCATTTTTAACCGTCCCCTGCGAGTTCCAGGTTCATAAGGTTCCACGGACTGAATTCAATAGCTCAATAAAAGCTAGTAGGTTACAGTGATTTTAAATATATACATACAATTCACTAACTAAAGGGGACTGTATATTTCATTTGATCAACCGAAACTGTATGAGAAACAGTCCCCATCCACTATGCATACAATGAAAAATATATCATAAACCTCTTGTTTATTGCAATTCTCATCACAATTCCTTTCATTGGACATGTTTATAGATATAGCTCGATTCATCAACTGAAAATAAGCTAGACGATCTTTCTCCTTTATCTGAATATTTACCTGTGATAATGGGACTACTGGCCTTTTGAAGTAATGGCATTCTTACAAAAAAATTAATTCCAAGAATTCCTTATCGTTCCAGAAGTACGATAAGACTTTATGTGCTCTTGCCATTTAGGCCCGCTCGGATGGATTGAATAGTTTTGTCGAGAATAATTGTTTCCGAAAAATATTTGGTCTCGTAGAGGGACTAGCAACTCTAATAGCTTATTGGGCGGGCTGCGCTCGGAATGTTGGGATATAAGCCCGCTCGGAATGATAGCCTATGGGCCCGCTCGGACGTATTGAAGAGTTTCGTCGAGAATAATTGTTTCCAAAAATGTTAGATCTCGTAGAGTGACTAGCAAATCCAATAGCAAATTGGGATATGAGCCCACTTGGAATGATAGCCTATGGGCCCACTCGGAATGTTAGCTTATGGGCCCACTCGGACGTATTAATACGATACTACTCATACTTCCCAATAACAAATACAATAAGTAAACAATTGACAAATTTTGTAACTTAAAGACCTTTCTCCAGGGGCTGTGGAAGGGTTATGATATCCCTAAAGTTATAGTTATCCGGTCTCTGAACTGTGCTGAACAAAATCGCTATCTCAAAATTTTGATTGGACGATTTGAGAAAAAAGGGGCGTGGGAGGGTGCCTAGTTTCCCTCTAATGTTTTGGTCACTTAAAAAGGGCACTAGAACTTTTAAATTCCGTTCAAATGAGCCCTCTTGCGATATTCTAGGATCATTGGGTTGGTACGATCATCCCTGGGAAAAACAAACAAAAAAACAAGCAAACAAATAAACACGCATCTGTGATCTTTCTTCTGGCAAAAAATATAAAATTCCACTTTTTTTCAAACAGGCCATTGAAACTTTTACAGTAGGGTTCTCTGATACGCTGAATCTGATGGTGTGATTTTCATTAGATTCTATGACTTATAAGGGGTGTTTGCCCTTTTGTCAAAATTCAGGCAAATTTTCTCAGGCTCGTAACCTTTGATGGTTAGGGGGGCAATTTTGACGAAAATACTCCATCAAATTTAGCATGTTTCGTAACCTTAGACCTAACTTCTGAGCCCTTTATTTAGAAAATACAGTTTTTTGTATTGTCATCGAGAAGGACAGGCAAGGATTCGTGTTTATTTGTTTGTTCCCCTTTTTTCAAGAGGTGAGCAGATTCAAAGAGGGGGGGTAGGCCTTGTTTGAGCACAAATTCTGAATTCCACTGCACTTTTTGTGTAACAGGTTTCATAAGACTTTGGGTCATGCTCTGCTGAAAAATCACAAATTGACCACCAATATACGACACTAGGTGAAAATTCTGAGATAGCCAATGATTTTAAACTTTAAAAAATCTTATTTAAGCCCTCTCAGATTCCATGACAATACTGTCACGCTGTGGTGCAGTAAACATATATGCACGTGATCCTTGAATGTATAACCCCGTCAATGTAAAATGATTTTACTGGCGGTAGTTTTGAAGTCCATTTTGAAAGGGGAATCATTATATGTAGTATAGTATAGTTGCACGCTATCTTTTAAGATGGGGCAGAGAGGCTGTTCTAGGGTGGTGTATTTGCAGCTTTATCACTAATATGTTTAACTAATCGTTAAGAATGGACATGAGGGGAAAACTCTAGTCTGGAGGAACATTTAAAATTAAGAATTATATGCATAATATTACGCGAGCGAGGAGCAATATGAGGGATTTTGTCACCTCTAAGAAGACTCCAAGAACATGCCCCTCCCCACGTGGAATAAAAACAGAAGCAAGAAAAGGGGTCAAAGCCCCTTTAAGGGTAGCAATCTTAATTATGGAATCAAAATCTGTAATGTTGATTAAACTCTTATTGCTGTTTTAGGTGGCATAGTAAAAAAAAGGCCGCCTAGTCTTTTCCTATTTTGGAGGGCAATGCCACGAACTGATTACGATCTTGCCCGAGCGAAGCAAGGACCATTAAAAGGCCCGCGATGCTGCCTTTTTTCACAGACAGAGCCTACGAAGCAGACTCACTGCTTCGCGGGCTCTTAGCACACACACACACACACACACACACACACACACACACACACACACACACACACACACACACACACACACACACACACACACACACACACACACACACACACACACACCCACATACAGACAGATAGACACACACAGACACAGAGATAGAGAGACAAACACATAAACACACACACACACACACACACACAGAAACACACACAGACACACAGAGACAGAGACAAACACACACACAGACACACAGACACAAAGACACACAGACACGCAGACAGACAGACACACACACACACAAACACAAGAGTTCTAGCATAAGAGTTAGCATAAGAGTTCTTATGCTAAGAATATAGAAATTAAAGATAATATAAGGTTAGCAAACTAGGTTAGATTGGATTCAAAAATTTTCGTTTAATGACAATTTCTCAGATGCTTTTATTGTATTTGAACCTTCTGGTACATAGCTCAATGTCTTAGTTCTCAAAACAAGACTCATTAGAAAATTTTCTTGGTAATTTGCGAAAAGATATACAAATGGCAACTGGATATGACCAAATATTATTTGTAACAAACCAGTTTTTCTAAGGGTTCTCTAAGGTTTCAAAGAACGAAGATGTCAGATTTCTTTTCTGGTATTCAGATTTCTTATCTAAGCTTTATAAGTTATGGTAAGACCGCCCAACCAATTCTATTTGGCCACGCAAACTAAAAAAGTTTATAACGGACAAGATAGGGCAATTCTTTAAGTTACCGCTTTTCACTGACTTATTCCATCAATTTTCCATCTTATTACAAATAATTTAGACGTACCGGGACGTACACTCACACACTCAAACACTCACACACTCAAACACTCAAACACTCACACACTCACACACTCACGCACCAACACACACACACACACACACACTCACTCACACTCTTTCTCTCTCTCTCTCTCTCTCACTCACACTCACACACACTCACTCACACACTAACTCACTCGAACTCTCACTCACACACTGTCACACTCACACAGTCTCACACACACTCACTCTCACTCTCTCACTCACTCACTAACTCCCACACACACTCACTCACTCACACACTCACACTCTCACACTCCCACTCAAACACTCACTCACTAACACTCTATCACACTCTCACTCTCTCTCACACACACACAAAAACACTCACACACACTAACTCTATCACTCTAACACACTCACACACACACACACACACCCACACACACTCAGACTCTCACACTCACACTCTATCACACTCTCCCACACTCTCACTCACTCACTCACAAACACACACACACACACTCTCACACACACACACTCACTAACAAACACTATAACTCTCTCTCTCACACTGTGATTTTCATTGTCACACACTCCCTCACACACACACACACACACACTCACACACACATACACACACAAACACACGAAAGCGTTGTCGTAAAACTTCAAAAACGACTCATTCGATTGAAAATTTAAAGGGTTAGTGTCCTTTTTAATGGTTGAAAGTAATCTTAATCCCCCTCTCACGCCCACCATTTCCCCAAACACATCCAGTCAAAATTTTGAGATATTCATTTTGTTCAACGTAGTTAAAAGTTCTGGAAATTAGGTCTTTTAGGATGACAACCCCCTCAGAGCCCTCAGGGCAAGGGTTGTAAGTTATACCCTGGGGGCATATAAGGCTCTTATAGAAAGTGATGTCGGAAAACTTCAAAAAGGGCTCATTTGATGGGAAATCGAAAGATCTAGTGCCCTTTTTAATAGTCGAAAGTGAATGGAGAGTAACTAGCCCCCCTCTCAAGCTCACCATTTTTTGAGGATGGCACTTTTTTGAGCCATTTTTTGAGGTCTTTGAGGATGGCACTCCCCCAAACCCATCAGGGCTAAGGTTGTAAGTTATGACCTGGGGGCATATTAGGTTTTTATAAAAAATGTTGTCGTAGAAACTTCAAAAAGGATCATTCCATTGGAAATTGAAAGAACTAGTGCCCTTTTTAATAGCTAGTCGAAACCGATTCAAGGGCAACTAACCTCCCTCTCACGCCCATCATTTCCCCAAACACATCCAATCAAAATTTTGAGATAGAATTTTTTTCAACGTAGTTAAAAGTTCTGAATGTTATGTCACTGAGGATGCTCAACCCCCCCCTCCATATACACACCCCTCAGGACAAGGGTTGTAAGTTATATCCTGGGGCATATAAGGTTTTTATAGAGCTTTATAATAGAAACTTTGAAAAATTCAAAGGGCTAGTGCCTTTTTTAATAGTCAAAAGTGATTGGAGGAAAAATATACCCCTCCCACGCCCACCATTTCCCCAAAAACATCCAATCAAAATTTTGAGATAGCTATTTTGTTCAGTGTAGTTGAAAAGTCTAGAAATTATTTCTTTGAGGATGACATCCCCCCATAGCCATCAGCGCAAGGGCTGTAAGTTATGCCTTGGGGGCATATAAGGTTTTAAAGAAAGCGTTGTCGTAGAAACTTCAAAAAGGGCTCATTCGATTGGAAATTGAAAGCGTTGAGTTCGTTCGATTGGAAATTGAAGGCGTTAGTTGAAGGCAACTAACGCCCCCCTCGATCCTACCATTTCCCCAACACACATCCAATCAAAATTTTGAGAAAGACGTTTTGTTCAACGTAGTTGAAAGTTCTGGAAATTAGGTCTTTGCCAGCGCTGTCGTAGAAACTTCAAAAAGGACTCATAATATTGGGAATTGAGACGGCTAGTGCCTTTATTAATAGTCAACAGCGATCGGAAGGCGAATGCCCCCCCCCCCAGATACCCGATACAGCAATTTTGTTGAAAGTAGTTGAAGGGCCCTGAAATTATGTTTTTGAGTAGGACAACCCCCAACAGCCCTCAGGGTTAAGGTTGTAAGTTATACCCTGGGGGCATGGCCATTCTGATATGGCCATTTTGTTAAACGTAGTTGAAAGGTCTGGAAATTAGGTCTTTGCCAGCGCTGTTGTAGAAACTTCAAAAAGGACTCATTATATTGGGAACTGAGAGGGCTAGTGCCTTTATTAATAGTCAACAGCGATCGGAGGGCGAATGCCCCCCCCCCTACCCATCATTTCCCCAAACACTTCCGATCAACATTTTGATATAGGAATTTTGTTGAACGTAGTTGAAGGGTCCGGAAATTATGTTTTTGGGTATGACAACCCCCAACAGCCCTCAGGGCTAAGGTTGTAAGTTATACCCTGGGGGCATATAATGTCATATAGAAAGTGTAAAAACTTCAAAAAGGGCTCTTTAGATTGGAAATTGAGAGGGTTATTGCCCTTTTTAATAGTCGACAGTGATCGGAGGGAGGATCCCACCCCCCACTCCCATCATTTCCCCAAACAGTTCCGATCAACATTTTGATATGGCCATTTTGTTCAACGTAGTTGAAAGGTCTGGAAATTATGTCTTTGAGGATGACAACCCTCCCCCCGTAGCTCATAGCCCTCATGATATGGGTCGTAAGTTATGCCCTTGGGGCATATAACGTTCTTATAGAAAGTTTTGTTGTAGAAGTTCGAAAAGGGCTAATTCGATTGGAAATTTAGAGGACTAGTGGCTTTTTTATTAGTTAAAAGTGATCAGAAGGCAAATGTCTTCGTTCACGCTTATTGTTTGCCGAAACACTGTCAATCCAAATTTCGATATAACCATTTTGTTAAGTCTATCAGAAAGGTCTGGAAATTATGTCATTGAGGATTACAAATCCCCGCATCCCTCAGGGCAAGGGTTTTAAGTTATGCCTTGTGGACATCCGCTATAGGGTTCTTATAGAAAGTTTGGTCATATAAACTTAAAGGGGGCTCATTGGATTGGTAATCAGACGCTCTAGTGCTGTTTTTAAGAGTCAAATTGATCAAGGAGCAGGTACCCTCTCACCCCTCCCTGAAAAAGACTATGTCAGTATAAAACAAACAGAAATTAATCCCAAAAAAAATTTTGCACAAAATTAGTTTTTCAAAAAAAAAGTAACGAACTCCATTAAACCGAAAATAAACGAAAATAGAATCAAATAATCTACCAAATATACAACTACTACAAATCAGTATCAATACATAAATGAAACCCAAAACAAACAGACATTAAAATAAGTCAAACTCAAAACGAGAAGAAATTAGTCTGAGTAGGGTTCTAAACCCTATGCTTTCTAAAAGCCAGAATATAATTCGTACTTTACTGAAAAAAATTCTTTTAAATATTTCCTCTTATAACTTTAAGAAAACAAAAAAATAAGTAAGATTTTGAGGAATAAATATCAGCATATGTGTATTAAACTGATAATGTACATTTTTTCAGTAAATTCATTTGAATTTTTTTCATTAAAGTACAAATTATATTCTGGCTTATGGAAAGAATAGGGTTTAGAACACTACTCTGATTAATTTCTGCTCGTTTTGAGTTTGACTTATTTTAATTTCTGTTAGTATTGGGTTTCATGTATGTATTTATGCCGATTTGTGGTAGTTGTACGCTTGGTAGATTATTTGATTCTGTTTTTGTTCATTTCGGTTTAATGGAGTCGTGTTCACTTTTTTTTAATTATTTTTCGCAAAAAATTTTTTTAATGAATTTAACAAAAGAGCCAACTCTTTAGGTAGCAAAAGTCCGATTCTGGGTTTTATCCCTCCCTCCGCTTGCTTAACCATCTACGGTCGGCGGGTCAGGCTTTCTCCCCTTGTACATTTGCCCTCCTGGACGGACCCAGTATTTCGGCTCTTGCGCAAATTCAAAATGCCATACTGTCAGTTTCTTATATAGTTTTTATTAGTCTATAGCGGTGTTCATGGTACCCAGGATATTTGAATACATTTTAAATTTTCTAACTTGATTAGTTTAGCTTATTTTATTAACTCCGAATAACGCAAACTAAGAAAAATGTCTAACCTTGAAAAATTTCTCCTCCTGGGCTTCTCGTATTCTTACTATATAGTTCAAATCTTACATCTTGATTTTCTTGTTCAGCAATTACTGACGTCACGGACATAATTCCGGTTAGGCCTGAGAAAATTTACTATAGAACATCTTTGATAAAGAAAGCTCAAACGAACCAAAAACTGGCAAAAACATGGATCGTAAATATTTTACAATATTGCACAGAGGCCGGAGGCAGTAATAAGACCCGTACGCTGGGAGGAGAGACCTATGGACCAAGGCACTCACCAAATATTGAGATTTCTATTATTTCATCCTTATTTTCATTTTTTTATGATTGTCCATAATTGTGGGTTTCTTAATTTAGCCAACTTCGTGATATTTTGTGCCCTCTTCGAAAATAAACTCCTGCCTGCTAGTCTCTGCTGATCAGCAGCATATGTATGAGGGTGCTCAGGATTTGTGGCTCTAATGCATGTTCGTATAACTTTAAGTTAAAACTACAAAAAAATGAAGTGGTGAGGGATCAGTCACGGGTCCGAGAACTATTTCTCCAAAATTCATGTTTAAATTCTTATTAGTGGAGTTTTCACTACAATAAAAAGACGTGTCGAAATAATATATAATTCCTTTTCATCATTTTATTTTTTGAGCGAAGATAAGGTCAAAAAGTCTTCGCGGTGTCAAATTTGCAGACATTAGCTGAATAAGACGGGTTATTTTGGTATCTAATCTAAGATTATGCTATATAAATTTTAATCAAGTAATACTGAAAGAACTTTATATCATCACTGCCGGACTTACGCATTGCACTGAAAACATTCTCCTCAAAGGACCCTCACCCGTCAGAATCCTTCTGCTTTGTAGTTTCTCAGCCTGTATTTATCGTCCATCCATTGCCTTATTTCAACATGTGATAGAACCTTTCTACCTAAAATAAAGAAACAGACGAAAATCCCTCACCCTACTTCTCCCATTTTCTTTTCCTCTCAGATTCATCGTTTATTTTGTTTCATTTTTTAGCGCAATTATCTCTGTTTTACCTGTTTTTAACATTTTTCTGTAAAATTCTATATAAAGTGTGATTAAAAAATGTGAATACGACCTTTAAAGGCTTGTCATAGTTAAGGTTTACGCTATACATCTCATCTTCAATGAAGTAAACATACCATCTCTTCAAATGTGTCCGGTAGACGAAATAGAGAAAATCTCTCTCACTCTATAAATCATTTGTGAAAAAGAAGTGTTAGGTACGCCCTTTCGTGTTGCGAAAAACAATATTATCATTATTCCTGGTGACACAAACCGCACTATAGACATATATTTATCTAATTGTTTCGATGTATTCCTCTTCACGCCTCTTATTCTTTCCTTCAGGTATATTAAATGATTTAAGATTTGATTAAAAAAAAGCCACTCTTTATTTTCTTAAGCCGAAATTCAATATTAAGCAAGCCGCGCCTTATGCTACTCGCATAAAGTTTCAAAGCTGCGGAAATAGCTATTTGGTGAAATCTTGATCTGTTTGAAACTCAGCTCAGTGTATAGGGTGAAATTGGTCTCGCATTTCCGTGAAAGTTGTGAATTGTAAAGGGAATTAGTGACTGCATCACTTACCCGCCATATTGATTAATTAACCACATAATAGGCTTTTAAAATAATTTCACATATCTACTACTAACAGGGTAGCTTAAAAGTAAACTTGTAATATGTTTGGAGTCAAAAATCAATTTGAAGGAATCCGTACTTGTGCATCCCGACTTTATGTTTTATGACGAGAAGATAGCAGGCATTTCAAGATCCAGGGGTTTGCGCCGAATCGAGCTGGTTTAAAGAAAAAAATAACCGGGGTCACCCATAGGGATGATAGCGCACATAGTGCATTTGTGCGAAGAATTCAAGCTTTGTTTAGACTCAACTCCAACTTCAATCGATTTTATCCCCCCTTCCGTCTGTGAGAAGCTATTAAATCTGGCTCGCATTTTGTTACAAGTATGTGATAATCGTTTGTTGTTCTGTTGTTGTTGATTTTTTCTGCAGTGATAACCCCTAAAGTATTTGTGACTGTATCTCTGACGGGCTACGTGCTCAATTAACTCATTGTCATGCTTGAACCAAAGCGTGATACAGGCACCCAGGCTAGGCTTGGCCGCGTTAACCCAACTTTGGTTGGTCAAACTTTGTCAAAATTTACTAAACATTTACCAAAGTTGCGTCAAAAGTTACAAATCTTTAGCAAAATCTATTGTTTGAAAATCGTCTTCACTACAATTACTTTTTGCAACAGAATTTGTTAATCTGAAAATATAGTCAATTACTTATGTTCATTCAAAATCTGTTAGCAAAATAGCCGCTTAAACTTCAACTTTCAAACGTGTGGCCATGACTTACAAGTCAGGAGGGAGGCATGTAAACTATGGGCCCAGATCCTAGATAAGCCAGAGTTGTAGGCTCTTGTTGCTGGAAAGTATGACTAACCAAAATTTTTAAATGAGGTTCTAAGCTCCCTGACAATATAAAATTACCTGTTCGATACTATTTACACACCAGTTAAATTACTTTTTTCCTAAATCTTTACCTATTTTTACTTTTTCCTAATTTTACCTATTTAGTAATAAGAAAATTAACACGATTTTCAAGTAGAAAGAAGAGAAATGTTAAGTATTGATTGTTCTTTCAAACACTGTCGGATCCAGGGGGCCATGGGGACCCCGGACCCCCAGGATGTTTCCTGGTGCCCTCATTCCTTATGTTTTTTCTGTTTTTCCCTCTTTTTTTAAAATAAACTTGTCAGTTTGGTCAATTGTTGGTGCCTTTGTCACATTGCCCCCCCCCCATCCCTTTTTGTTATGTCATTGAGCCCTTATCCCATTGGGCCCTCTCTCCAAGATTTTGCTCTAGATCCGCTCCTGCTTCCAAATACCTAGATAAGACAGAGTCAAGGGCTCTAATGCCCAGAAAATATGATAAACCAGGATCGTTAAATGAGTCTTAAATCGTTTTAGGCCATTTCCAAATGGTCCAAAACAATTTCCAACAACTTGCTTGTATATTTTAAAAATGGTTAGTGCTCTGGGAGCAAATCCAAATTGAATTAAAATTATCAGTTTTAGTCTATACCAAAATTATTTCTTATATAGTTATGTTTTCTTTTTTGGAAAACAGTCATGTTACTGATTGTCTTATTTTCCTCCAAAGCTTCATTTTGAATTTTCTTGGATGGGGGCTGTACTGTAGAAAACTCTCAATTGGCTCTTATTTCCAGGAAATTTTTCTCTTTATATCAAATTATATTGAATCCTCATTGATAGAGGAACATGCTACTTTAGCCTTCTTCCAAATGGTGTCCCTCTTTCTTTTGCTAGTTTTAATAATGCCTGGACATAGGGTGGGTTGAAGGAAGAAGTCCCCATTATGAGGACAGTCGAAGTGCCTTTCAATAAAGAAGCTGAAATTTCTTAGAAAGTATGAGGAACTGTAAGGACTGTGTACCTGGAGGAGAATGATCCAGGGGTCCAACTCCCCTGCCTCTTGGGAAGTACCCTTTGAAATTGAAGTAGTAATGTACACAAAATGAAACACGCACTACTTGATTGAATTTAACATCTTCCTCGGAAGCGTCGCCAACATAGAGGCAATCAGCCCGCCAGACATCAGCGGCAATAGTCGTGTCCAGATTCCAGAATGGTTTGTTCTGGACGAGGATTTGAACTTCGTTTGGGTTGACGCTTCGGGTAGAGAGCTCATCACTGATGACGTCCATCCATCTTGTGCGTGGTCTTCTGCTGGGACCTTTTTAGCCTGATCTGGCATCCGTTAAGTATTGTGAGCTTAGTCCCATCATGGGCAGTTGTATCATTGACCGCAGTACCAGCAAGGTAGTTATTGAATTGGTCAGATGGCTCTGAGTTTAGAAGTTTCTCGAAGTGGTCTCGTCGCTGGCACAGGTCCTGGGATTATTCCTGCATATTTTCACCACTGGCGTTTTGAAGGTACTTTGGTGTCTGACTATGTTGATCTTAGAAATCTCGGACGACCTTGCATGGGGATCCTATGTCCTTTTTCTTAGTATCCTCTTAAAGGTCGCATTCTGTCAATAAAGGTATTGTGGTGTCTCTGCACCATGGTGTTTGGCTCTCTGTTTAGTTGCCTACATGCCGTCATGTCCCTTTGAAGGTGATCTTCTCGTATGCAATCAAAGATGAGGTGGAACTCATTACTGGTTAAATATTTTTTTGTGCTACTTGATCCGGGCTATACCTTTCAGTATTCGAAGAAAATTAGCTTAGGCTCAGTTGAAATCTACGTTTAAAAAGAAAAGAAAAAAAGTATGTGTGAGGCAGAATCCTTGTGCTTTCTGAGTGCTTTGGAAGAATGTTCACTGGTTAGAAAGTGCCTAAAACAAACACCAGTTCTATTGAACTATACATCCAATATTCTTCTCGGTATGCCATAATGACGTGTTAGTTGATCAGAACTTATTTCTATCTGCAATCTACGTTTTGGGTATATTTTTATTAAATATTTAGTATACAGAGATTATTTTTTTTAGTATTTTTGTTGAGTTAGGTTAAGTTAAGTATTTAATATAATGCGTTCTGTGCGGAACCCCTACCATAATTCTCAGTTATAGTTTCCATAATTTTGTTTCTAAAGTATTGTATTTTCATCTTATTTTGGTATATTTCATTATGATTAACCTAACTTCACTTCTCGAGTGTGTACTGGCTAAGACACAAGTACTTAATAATAAAATATAATAAATAAATTAAATTGTAATAACTAATCACGACCTAACTGAATGTCGAAGACACAAAATAAAAATCATCTTCAAAGAGAAGATTTTAAATTATCTTCAGAGAAAATTCAAATTACTTAACTCTTGTGCCACAGGCCAATTATCCTCCCGGATTTTAAAGAAAACGAATAAATAGTTCAGTGCATATAGCAGTGAAGACGATTGATTTTCACCTCAGAACAGTGTGAAATTATTTACAACACCCCAAAAGCCCTTTTATAAATCCCATTTTAATGAATACCTTTCGGGTAAACAGGTTCCTGTTTTCTTTGAGATTGAACCTGAAAAGAAATTCTTGCAATTTAAAAACGGTAAAAGCAGGTAGCACTTCAGGCTTATGATAAACATGAAGCATTATAAGCCAATTAAATTTTCTGCCTATCTCCTAATTCGCTTAAGCTCGAAGTTATCATTAATAAAAGACAAATAATAGTGATTGTAATAAACACGATACCTGCAAATAGGTGGTGGTAGGGGGGGGGGGTATCTGGCACTCGCCCCCATCCCTTGCATCAGACGACTATAAATATACAAAAAGTGGGATATTTTGCATATTAGAAAAAAAATGATACTTTTCTGTTTTAAAACACGTTTTGTTCACCCCACCTCTCTTCCAGGATGTTTATAGTGCCCATTCTTCTGATACGGTTGTGCAGAGGTAGGCACGTACACATAAACGTTTTCACATGATGCGTACATAATATCATAAAAACAAATTTATTGGTTAATCTAAATGTAAAGGGCCCGGAAATTCAAGAATATTTAAGATTTTGGGTACTAGGCCATGAGCCCCCCCCCCCTCCCCTAAGTGCGTCCCTGTGCAGTGGCTTTCAGTATTTGGGCTGCATGCTAGAATATGGTGACTTGAAATAAGAGTGTTCGATCAACCACCAACACAAGCATGTAAAATTGGGGCCCAGCATGTCATATAATTTATTTTCAAGATTAAAGAAGCTTATAATTTTGCGAGCAGGTCTCAGCTCAGATCGCAGGCTTGGCGTGTGCAACGAAGTTTCTTTGCTGCGAGTTTCATTTAGTGAAAACCGGACCTAGTAAAAAGCAAACCTTGGCTCACAGTAGACGAACATTAAGAAAGGTTCTTCTGAAAAAAAACTGTCTAGTGAAAAAAAAATATTAACTTGCATTCATTCGCTATATTAATTGTTGTTTAAGTTAATCTTAAACAAATTCACCAAAAATTACGAAAAAGAGTCCGAAACTCCTCGAACATATAAGATGTCAAATCGAAACCCGCCAAAATCCTAAATTTTCTCATATTCCTCGGCATGTCTTATTCGACTTATCAAATGAAATTTGTGGTTTTGTTATTGCCCCCTGTTAAGTGTCAATATGTATCTTCATCTCTGATTGATTCCACACACTAGACCTCATGGGTAGGTATAACTAATTTTCACCCCCTTTCCCTGTAATCTTATATCGATCCGTGATTGTCGTACGAACTAAAATTTAGCGATAAAACCCCCGAAAAAAAATTACGGCACTTATCTGTTAGCCAGTACACACTCGAAAATGTGAATCTACAGGCTTGGGAGACGGATGGGATATATATAATATGGGCTGTATATTTGCACATTAGGGGGGGGGGGTTACGTATAGCGAGGCTGCAAGCAAAATGTAACCTAACCAAATTACGAGCTAAATGTTTATTAAAATATAGCTACAATGTAGTTTTTCACTGAGCCAAAGCTAATAATTGTCTCCGTATGCAAACATCAATAAATCAGTTGTTGTCTGATTTTACAGATCCAAATTCTCGAGTGTGTACTGGCTAACAGATAAGTACTAAAATTACTAACATATTTTTAAGCGGAATAATGCAACTTTGTAAGACCGGGTTTACCTGGGTGCTAATGTTGATTTGTTCTTGCTTTGTTCTGGAGAAGGGCTGAGACTCATATTTTGGAATTGGTCAAATTTTTCGATTATATTTGCCATTGGGAAATGTTTATTACCATTTAAAAATTTTGGTGAACTCTGTCCCCAAGCCGCTTTTGGGGCTGGTTCTGGTGCCATAGCCCCCAATAGTTGCTGCTTGGTTAGCGCTGAAATATTGTTATCCAACAGTTCGTGGTAAAGAACAGTAAGTAAGGAGCGACCCGGCTCAATAGTAACCGAAACTCTAAAAAACGGAATTTTGATACCAGTAGATACATCAAAAGAATAAGATTTTTATGCTGATTTAAAATATATAAGTTTCATCAAGTTTAGTCTTACCCATCAAAAGTTACTCAAAAATTTGCCTTATTTTCAAAAAAGGGGAAACATCCCCTAAAATTGATAGAATCTTAATGAAAATCAAACCATCAGGTTTAGCGTAACAGAAAACCCTACTGTAGATATTTCAAGCTTCTATCTGGAAAAATGTGGGATTTTGTATTTTTTTGCCAGAAGAAAGATCACGGATGCGTGTTTATTTGTTTGTTTTTTTTCCCCAGGCGTTATCATATCGATTCAGTAGTCCTAGAATATCGTGAGCGGGCTCATTCGAACTGAAATTAAAAGTTCCAGTGCTCTTTTTAAGTGACCAAAAAATTGGAGGGCAACTTGGCCCCCTCCCACGCTCATTTTTTTCCCGAAGTCACCCAATCAAAGTTTTTAGATAACCATTTTGTTTAGCATAGTCGAAAATCTAATAAATATGTCTTTGAGGATGACTTAATCCCCCAGAGTTCCCGGGGGAAGGGCTGCAAGTTATGAGCTTTGCCCATTGTTTACGCATAGTATTAGTTATTGGGAAGTATACAGACGTCTTCAAGAGGGATTTTTTTCTGGTGAAGGGAGGTGAGTCGGAGGAGGAGGTTACGTGGGAGGGTCTTTCTATGAAGAATGTTTTCATGTGGGAAGGGACAGTTTAATGAATGGGGTGGCGGATTTCACAGCATTATTTAAAAAACGATCAAAAATCAAATTAAGAAAAGAAGTTTTTTCAACTGAAAGTAAGGAGCAATATTAAAACTTAAACCGGCATAAATTATTACGTATATGAGGGGGTTCGCCCCCTAGTCAATACCTCGCAATACCTGTCAATACCTGTTATAAATAATGGTTAGTGATTTTGCTCAAATTGTTTGGCAATCAATTTCTGAAAATTAATGGTTAGTTATTTAAGACTATGATGAATAAAATAGAACTATGATTTTTGAACCGCCCATGTTTTAATACCTTTCAAAATAGAAAAAAAAATGATTTTTTTGTGGGTGTCTGAAATAACCAACGAAAGGCCTAGAGGAGGGGACTGGAAACGGTTTGCGCCCAATCTCAATTTTTTGGTAAAATATATAGATTACATCCAAAATAAAATTTTAATTTTCTTCCCTTTTCATGCAAAATTAAACCGTGTTTTTTAAACGATTCGTTATTATTTTTTAACGCTTGTTTTTTAAGCACTCAATTTGCAATAAAACCACACGGTATTTGATTCGAAAGTTATGTCTTCTGACGGGTCTGACGGAAATGGTAGCATTGTCAAGGTCACTACGTCAAGACCAGCCAGACCGAGAGTAGGTCGCAAAACTTTTCAAGATATGGATCGTTCGGATCGACAAAGCGCACACTAATTGATATAAACAGAGGAAAAGTAAAGTCAAACTTCTAGCAAGTGGAAGAGATAAGACGTGAATAGGGGCGGGAGGATTTTTTGCTCTCCCCCTATAATTTGATTTTTTTTTTTTGTATTTTCATTAAAAATACCTTTTTTGGTATTTTCGTCGAAAAATTGAGAATAAAAACAAAATTGCCCCCTACTAGATTTGGAAAAGTATATTCCCCCCTTATGTTTTTCTTAATTGATGCCACGGAATATGGGCTGTTGCTCAAAGTAAAAGAAAAAAGAATTGTAAAAATGTTTTTTGGTACTCCTGTACTAAACGGACTCTTTTATAAACTGCAATGGAAACCGGTCACGAAAGCCCGTTTTTAACGGGATGATTCAAGACACCGCTATAGAGTAATGCAATGTTTAGCGTGGTTTTCATTGCGTATACGATATTTAAACTGTTGTTTTTTGGGGTTTAGGGGGGAAGGTACCTAGGTTAGGTTATGTTACGTAATAATATAAGCAATGCTTTACCCCCCCACCCCTAATGTGCAAATATATAGCCCAAATTTGTTTCTAAACTATTATATATTCATCCTATTTTATTTCATTAGCATTAACCAAACTAGCAGTAAAAAGAGTCCGTTTAGTAAAGGAATACATGTTTTTCCTAGCCTTTAAGACAGGAGTCAGAATGAAAAAAAGAGGGATCAAAAAAGGAAAAGATAAAAGAGGGACCAAAAACTTAAAACAATTTCTTAGAAAAGGGGGGAAAACCTTCGTAATACGGGCTCTTGCCTACCCTCAAGAAAATTAAAATACAGTATCCTCACTTTTAGAGCGAGCGGCAATTCCTCCTTAGTCCACCTGTGCATATACACCATGTTAGAATGTCGCATAAAATCTTGCCTTGATTTAAAGTAGAGACCCATAGGGCGTGCCGGCATTGTGTCACACTCCTTTTAATCCTATCTTCTATCAATTATCCAACTCTTTATGTGTATTCTACCGGTTGGGGGTCTAGAGAGACTACCCAATTTAACCCCTTCCCATTCTCAAAAAGAGCAAAAAAGTAGAGTTTTATATCTTATGACGGAACATTGAACGACGTGGTCTCAGTGGATAATATGTTCGTTTTCCGAGCTCCCAAGAGACTTTAAAATAATGTATAGTAGATTAATAGTTACCACAATGTTTTCCTTGCCTGAATATCTCTAATTTACTTTTTTTTTAAATGCTAGGAAACATTGCGTCCTTATCAGAAAGATAAGCGACTTGAGACAAATACACTGATGAACACTCCTTTTTTGTTTCGCCATGTTTAAAGCTTCTGATTTGGCGACTCAAAAAAAATCCCAATAATCTTGCTTTATTTTTTTCGATCTTATAGCAAACTTCAGACCTTTCTTAACGTTCGAAAGGGCCAAGAATATCCCTGCATATCGGTAGGATGGGGCACAAGTTTTCTAGAAAGTTGCGACAACCCCCCCCCCCCTTTCTGGACAAAACAGCACTTTTAAGTCTCGACTAATAGTTAGAAAACATCTTATATGTGACAATTATCTCATATCTGGCAAATGTTTTGGGTTTATCTGTGTCATTTGAACGACGTTTGGAGTCTTGTGTTATCTAAGTGGGTTATCCAGGAGATTTTTCCAATAAGTTTCTTATATGACTTCAGATTCTTATTGATGACTGTTGGCAGAATTGGCAGATGATATTAAATTGTGACGAAACATTTTTTTTTCCTGATGTCAAAGTAAACAAACAACTATATCGATTATGCCCTTATATCTTTGTAGCATAATTTACTTAACAAATAAGGTTAATAGGGAAAACGCTAATTATAGTAGGTTCCATTTTGTAACTTGTATTATAGCTACTGAATCAATAAAGCTTTTGACAGACACATGGGTCATGCAGGCATTTTTCAGGGAAGGGACAAAATTTGTAAAAACACAGAAAAAAAATAATAGACAAATTATATAGCACACTTGAAAATTAATGTTTGAAATCGTAAAAATAAGAAAAATCGTTAAAAAACCTGATGTTTTGGGACCATGCCATTCCTGGTATGCGCCAAGCTTCCGACTATGATACAATGCACATAACGCTGAAATTAAGTTTGTGCAGTTGTTCTTAGTAATTTTTTAATTTTTACAGTTATTTTTCCCTTGCACCTTTTTATATGAAGTTTATGAAAACGTGTGATTTTGTCATATATGTATTGAGGTTTTTTTGTATGATTACTGTTATTTGGCATATTCTATTTCCTTCTAGCCCTTAGCAACGTTCGCTGTTCTTGCCTTGAGTTATTGAAGATGTATTCTGCTGTATTTACGTGTTTGTTTTACCTTATGAGTGTCCATACAGATCAGGCATTTGCCCTCTCCAACCCCTTAGAATAGCAAAAATATTTTAAAAGGACGATATGTAGTAATATTCGGAAAAATATGACGTTTTACCTTCCAAGGCGTCAATTCTTGCCGCCCCTGGATTTCTTTTATATGTACCCCTGAAAAAATTATGATGGCACCTTTTAACTCCCTGTATTCCTGTTCGCTAAGCTTTATATTTGGGCTATGCTGGAACTGGGGCGTGGCAAGAGGGGAATTTTACTTGACGATCTAATTCTTACTTGAGAATTAGAATTTTTTCCGGTAGTTTGATTTTAAGAAATAAAAATATTATTATACATCGTAAATCAGGGCTGAAACCAGGGGGGGGGTTTTGGGTTTGAACTCCCTCCCTCTGGATTTTTTCTCGACTCATAAAAACGTAAAAAAAATGCATATTAACAAATTTTGAAACTATTTATGATTTGTTTGCCCCCCCCCCCCAATAAAAAGCATGGATACGCCCTTGATCGCAAATAACCACCATATATAAAATGAATGCTGAAACATCGTGTAAGTTAACTGAGTAATATTTTATAGACGGGGAGATGTTCTTAAAAATGATTTAATTTTACTTTATTTTTAGCATGTTCTTTTTTATTAATAGTGAGTTTGTATGATCTTGAAGGTTGGTATTACAAAAGACGGGAAGATGATTGCGGCAAAAGTCGATTTCTACAATGACACTGGATGCGACAAAAATGAGGCTGCATCGTTTCAAGCAGCATTGCAGTTCTATAATTGCTATGATGCAGAGGCTTACAAAATTACGCCATATGTAGTACTAACAGATACACCGTCAACAACATGGATGAGAGCACCAGGTAATTTTAGCAGAAAGCATACTAAAGTTGCTTGCTTCGATAGGATCACTCGAGACAACAAAAAAAGAGAACAAACATCCCTAACAACGTTTGATAAAACTAGAAATGCGTCTTTGTGCATAGAAGACGGAATCCTTAGTTCTAGGGCTCTCATACATACTGAAATTACTTACGGTTTATTACCATCTGTTGGAATATTTTTTTTTCAAATTTGCTCAGTTTCCCCTTTCCAGCTTGTTTCTTTTTTCAGAAATTAACGCAGCCATTTGACGATAATTTGAATAGAATTGAGTTTTTGAAAGAAAATGTTAGCTTTCGAAGCTATTTAGAAATCAAATTCGAACCTAATTTTAAAAGATGTATAGTATATTTTGACAGCTTTATTTGCTGCTAGTCGCAATTTTTTTTTGTTTAGAACCAAAGGGATGTATATTTAACTGGTATTAACATGCCAAGATACAGGCTGTAGATACAGGAAACAGGAATAACCCCTTAGAATCGTCCTAACATCGGAAGAAGATTTTAGACTGGGGTCCAAGAACTCTTAGTCTGGATCGTTGCAAGGTTTTTTGTGTGTGGGGGGGGGGGGTGTTCTACGCCAATTCTCCCCAGGAGACCTGAAAATAATGATCGTACTTTGTGGCTGGTGCTACGCAGCCAAACCAGTAGAAGTTTCTCAAGTGCACTGAACGCGACGATTTTCAGGAAATACAGCAGACTACTGCTCGAGGAATCTATTGGGAAGCCTATATTTGATATGGAAAAATTCTGGCACAATGGAGGAAAAGGACCTTGAAATTTTAAAGCTATTTCCTCCCTATTGGGAAAGTGTTTGACGCCCCTGTTTGACGCCTGACGCCTACCAGATTATTGTGCAAGGGATTTACCGGAATGTAGCTTGGAGAGTCTTCCGGAGAACTTCTAGTACAACCTGTTAGAAATATGGTGAAACACATAAAAATCCAGTTGAAATGTCTTAAGCCCCCCCCCCCCTCTCTACGAAGTTTCGAGATGCCCCAGCTCTTAATATTCCCTGCCTTCAGTAACAGTGTATGAAAGAAAAAACACTAAACGCCGAAATTCAAATACTTTTGTAGTAATGAGTATTACTTCGAAATTGTTGACCACATTCCATTGACGCATGAATTTTTCCAAGTTTAGGTACAGTTTCTAAAATAACATATTATCATATTTTTAACACGACATTAGACAATAATAATTTCTTCAATTAAGAGCTATGGTAAAAAAAAAAAAAAGGAAAGCGTAAAAAACTCAGCACTGGACTTTATAGTCCCTACCGATTGTGCTGATTCTCGTTTAATGGCCCTTCGGCCAGGAAGTGCAATGGGGGGGGGCTGATGATCTTGTGAATTCCAACACCCTTCCTGTTTACCTTTCCCAGATTTTTCAATTTACCCTTTTAGAGCTGGGTGAACCCTGGCTGAGCTTACGGAGTCACGCCACTGACCTCCGATTCAAACCAAATAACCAGAGACGTCAGGACTCGAACCCCAATCCTCATGGACGAAGGATTTCAGGTATAGTGTGCTAACCACTCGTCTCGGCTAAGAGCTAAGGACAATGTTAAAATATGTTATATTGATAACGATATGCTTAATTGCTAGTAAAGAAAAAACTCTTTGCTGTATTAAGCCACCTTAGGCCGACGTACTCCCTCTTCTCACTCTCTCATTGATCCCCTTTCTACTCTGTTACATCTAAAAAGATTTAAGTTTTTTTCATCTCGTAGCAGTCTTATCTGGGAGTTTCGGTTTTCATTACACCTTCGTGTCGGCTATTTAGTAAAACTGTTCTAGGAATACGTTTCATGAACACCGATCTACATAAGGGCTCCCAGGATTTTCCCTCTCACAACTATTTAACATTATAACACGGTCTCACATCCATTTTTGATAAGTTACAAAATTGCCGGTGAAATATTACTTTACACACCACAGAGACACAGGGAGTGTCCTTGTAAAAAAATCGGGCGGACTTAAAAACTTTCCATTTTTTACTGGGTCAAAACTTTACACAGGTACCTATCAGGTTAAAAAAGGTGGGATTCCTGGTTTCCCTTTCTGGCATGGGCTTAATGAGCAGTTATAATAACGTATATTCCTTGCTCTGAGAGCTCGGGGGGATATCAAAGCCAAAATGAAAATTTAAGTATTGTAAAATATTTCACTTAGTATGATGACATCTCTGCTGGGATAGTTTAAAAGTCCTTGTCGCAGATTTTTCAAATATTGAAATACGTAGTCTAACTTGTATTATTGCCATTCTCCACTGATAGGTTAAGCTCCATTGATATGTTTGTGTGTTTTTTCCCTTTTTTTAATTAAACGATCTCCAGTCCTCTACCGCTCCAAGAAATGGTTAGAAAATGGAACTTTGATACAAAACCGTTTTTGTCTAATTTTTGATGTTTAAGTGAACTTGAATGTACAAAAAAAAACTACTCAATAAAAACAGCCTCAAACCTAAAACTCATTTTTGTAATTATTCCCCTCTCCAATAACAATTTGATTTTTTGTAACATAGCGCATTTTGAATTACTATATCTGAATGCCGTAAATATATATTTTTTATTTCAGGTTCCGAATGCGGTATTGCTATGAGTGAAATAATCATGGATCACATTGCTTCTGAATTAGGTTTAGACCCATTCAATGTAAGAGTGAAGAACGTGAGAGCACACGGCAACCCTGGTCTTCGTCAACTACCCTGGGATGGAGAAAACTTCCTGAAGCTGATTGACAAATTGCGTGTTTCTTCTAACTATGACGAAAGGAAGCTTCGAATTCGGGAGTTCAACGAGGTGACTTGCTTTCACTTTCATTTTTTAACTACTCCGCTTAGATAATTTGTCATCGTCACTATTAATTTACAAATAATAATATATAAAACTACAATGATACTAAAAATAAGTGATGGGAAACAAAGCGAATGCAGGAAGAATCAAAGTTGAATCAGCTGTTGATTGTGCTGCCATAATGTTTCATGGGTGCAGTGGCGGATCCAGGATTTTTTTAGGGGGGGGGTGCAAAATAGGTTGATCCGATCAAAAAAAAAAATTAGGGGGGCGCAAAATAGTTGATGCGATAAACTTGCGTTAGGAGCAAGTTTAATTAACGCAAACTTGACTTAATTAAGTAAATTACACTATTTTAGACTACGCTAGGGGGGGAGGGGGGTACGCCCCCTCCCCCCTGGATTCGCCACTGCATGGGTGACTGCGGGGATTTTATTGAGAAGGAGGAGGGGACTGTAATCCGGCAAACATTTATTAATGGGAAAAATGTCTGAAAAAACAGGTTTGCTTTTATTTGATCATACCTATCTGTTAAAAAAGTTTGAATATAGTGGATCAATAAGGCCAAACTTTGGTCTCTCCAGTTATACAAATTATGAATTCCCACAAGATCTTGGTTTAAAAGAAGTATATTATTTAAAGCTTTAGACTAAATATAATAATGTATTTATTGGTTCCGTTCAAACAACGGATAAGTATCAAACTACAAGTTTTTTGAGTTTTCTCAAAATTTAGCATTTCATGCACAATTTTGTTGTCTTTTGAGTAAGAAGGGGTTGGGGCGTAAGGATTTTTGGAGGAAAAGGCTAAAAAATATGATATTTTATCAATATCATATGGCTGTAGAGGGCTTAATCCTCTCCGATTGACGTCTTTGTTTTTGTGTTTGACAACAACGGAGAAGAGAGATTATTTTAGTTTAATGATAAATTTCAAAGAATAAAATTGCTGTCCCAATGTGCTAGGAAAGAGTGACCACATAATTTTTGCCTCTATGTCAGGGTCATCAAGTCCCCATCCACGGGTAAAAGTAGGTAAATAAGCCTATACCATTTCATACCTTTCACTGGTGTGGTTGCCTCAGCATAGCTAGACGGTGGCTAATCCTCTGTTAGGATGGAACCAATTCAATGTAGAAAACTATAATCCAATACAAAAGGATAATGATGTGCAGTCCTTCCGGGGGGGGGGGGCTCAACCTCTTCCGGAGATTTTTGCCAACTGCGCTGCTTATATTGCATACTATATACAATATATGCGTAAATAAATTTTGAGAGAATACATATAAAATTCGCCATTCAACGAAAGAACTTCAAATAATTATTAACTTTATTCTAAGAACTAGAAAGCTTTCTCATTCCTCGCATATGACAGAGATCAGTCATTGAACATCCACGCCATCTTATACTGGGGCTTTTCATAGGTCAAAGAATCAGAATGACTTCATGTAGAATGGTTGAGTCTAGAGTGGCAAGCCAAAAATTAATAAAAAGTAAAAAATATCCACTTTATAAACAACAGGAGAGACAGCTGCAAATAATTTTCGCCAAAGTAACTCCTAGGCTTAGATCCGGGAGTGTTTTTTTTGGGGGGGGGGAGTATATGCCTCAAAATATGTAAAGATGTACTTTTCTTCAGTAGAGAAATTTACTAAAGAAAAATAATATATTGAATATGTTGAACATAAAAGATCTCAACTGAAACTGGCCTAACATAACAAAACCAAAGAAATAAATCTTGAGAATAGCAGTTCTATGCCCATTGGGAAGAAAATACTTTTCTTGCTCATTAAACAAAAGTTTTTTAGTGCTTTGAAAAATCTTTTTTTTTTCCAATTGCAAATTTTCTTTAAAAATTTGGACAAAAGCCAATCTTCACAGTAAAGAGTAAGGAGCTAAGGGGGAGACAGACTTTTGATCTTCTACATAACTGAAGGCATCACAACCTCTACGATAGGATTGTCTTATCGATAAATACATTACATACATTTGTTTAAATATATTGAAGTACTTCATATAAAAAAGAAAAATATTACCATTTGAAATTGCTGAAAACTAAGTTCCTTTGCCCTTTGAAAACTAAGCAGTATTTGCCACCCCAAAGAAATTTCCTGGTGGGACTGATGACGGCCTGCCTTGCCTTTTCCACCTCTGTGCTGGTAGATATGGGAATGTAACATTTTAGCTGTATACAGAAATATTTTAATTAATGCCGACTTCTCCCTCCTACCTCTTTCAACATTTATCTGAAGCCTCATGAAGAGGAAAGAGTTTGTCCATTAAAAAGTACTTTTTTATGAATCTACCCTATCCCCATCTAAACAATGACTAACTCCCCCCTCATTATAGCTGATACGCAATTACAGATCGCCAAACGTAGTCTAATTTCATTACAAATAAAGCGAATCAAGTTTGTTGAATCCAGACTGCCACCGTGTGGCATTACTTCTTTTGCAACTGGGAAGCGTAAAATATAGTTATTGATACTTTTAAATCAATTAGATTCTCAGAATTTTAAATTCATTGCAAATACATCCTCTTTGGGGTAAAGTCGTAGTTTGGTGCCCTAAAATGGCAGAAAACTAGACTTACCTCTGGCCCAGCCTGTATGGTCACTTAAAAAAGAGCTTTCAATTTACGTTTCAATGAGCTCCCTCCCTATTTTCTTAGACCTTCTCTTTTATACAATCACCCCCGGGAAAAAGCAAAACAAATAAATATGCACCGAGAATGTTTCTTCTGAAAAAAAGAATGGGAAACTCTACATTTTGAAGATTGGAGCTTGAAACCTTTATGGTAGGGTTCTCTGATATGATGTATCTAATAAATGGATTTTCAATATGATCGCTCACTTTTCTGGGGGTGTTCCCCCTTTTTCCAAAAATCAGGCAAATTTTCTCAATTTTTTAATTTTGGGTGGGCAGCAATAAACTGAAATAATTTTATATATTTAGAATCAGCATAAAAAGCCAATACTGTCGGTTTAGCAATTGTCAAGACAATTCCATTTGTAGTTTTTGTGAATATTGGGCGAAGCCACTTTTTACTTCCAGTTTTTATCACAAACTGTTTGATAAGATTCTCCTGCGACGAATTTTTTTTTGTACCTGTTTATTTTATTTAGTTGAATTGGCTAATAAAAAGAAAGAGGGTCAATTTGACATCTGGATAGTAAGTTTAAATTTTGTTTTTTTTTCGTTTTTCTGTATTTTTTTTAAATGTCTGAATATATAAGGGATTTAAGTTCGAGGCGGAGAATTGTCCTGTGATGAAAGAGGTACATTTTGCATGACCGGTATAAAATCAAGACGTGGTATCTATGCAGGCAGGATGATTTTTGAGCATTTCTACTCTTTCTGTAAACTATTCTAAGGAGTAGGAAACTGCATAAAGACAAGTCTACATCTGTTATAATCAAAGTATAATCACCTACGGAACAAGTACTGACAAAACTCTCCAAAAGTGACCCCGCGTACCTCAGCGCCTCTAGACGCAAAATGCTGTACTACTTAATCGCTCTGAGCCAAAGTACTTTGCTCCGGCTAATAATTATGCTAGAGCGTGATTCAGGCGACGAGTGACGTACTTGTTCCGTAGGTGATTATACTTTGGTTGCCAGGTTCGCATAGGTATACAAAGGGTCACTTTTTTGTGTGGAGAGGATAGGTTTTGTCAGTACTTGTTCCGTAGGTGATTATACTTTGGGTTATAATCTACGTAAGCAATAAATCATTCTGTAATTTTGGTTTGAATCTGATTTTCTTTAAGATTAAATGAATAATAATTAAATATATTATTGATTAAATAAAGTGATCCCTTTGCCAGGAATCCTTGTTGTTTAAAATTTACTGTATTTTGTTTCATTTTTGCATGCAATTTAGTTGTTCTTTTTATTTGAGCTTTTTTCCTAAAAGTATTTAAAAATAAACTTATCCCTATAAAAAAATATCCTGAAATATATTCCCTGTCACCCAACCATCACTGCTATTTTGGCTTCTGCCGCCCCCCCCTCCCTGGAAAATTTTCTGCCGGCGCCCTTGCTTCAAAAACCTCAAAATTTCGCCATCAGTTAGAAGCACAGTTTATAGAATTAGCAGTATGATCATACCCTATCTCACCCATTATAAAAACCCGGACCAAGGTGCGAGTGCTCCAGAGAACGTTTTTGCAGATATAAACATAAGCGGCATTAGATCTTTTCACGGGTAGACAAGTCAGATTTCTCTTGAACACGAAACAAGTGGAAACCCGCTATTACGAATAATGCACTTTGTAACCATTTCTCATTGATTGACGGAAACAGACTAACCCGCTAATGTAGAAATAAGTGGGAGGAGCTTTTTGTTCGTACCGGAATGAAGACCAGAAATGATCTGCGATGAACTTACTGGATAATTCTATAAACTGTGGTTAAAAGCGAGGCTGATCTAAACTTCTCAAAGAGTATCTGAGCTCGAAATATATACCTGGATTATCCAGATCCTGGAATACAAAGACCTACTGCAAAACATATAATTAAAACCGACCTGACCCCACCTACATAAAGAATTCTGAAGTCGAAGTACACATCAGGGTAGCCCAGTTCCAAAGAGCCATTTCAAGACAAACAACAAAGAGATAGGAGCCACCTGTGTTAGCCCAACGCATCTCATATAAAGAAACAAAAGGGAGAGGGCTAAATGTTCTTAACTGAAAAGCCCATATCTCGCCTAACTGAAGAAAGAAGAATAATTTTGCCTGCATACAACAAAACGTCCTGAGCGTTGAGAAAGGGAAAAAAGCAACTGCTTCTTTGTTGTTAAGAGGAGTAGCTCATTGATTGTTTATATTCTACTTCCCTGGGTTTTGCACAGAGTAGTTATTGTATTCATTTTTGATTTTTTTTTATTCTTTTTGCAATGGTTAATTTTTTTTTCAACGCTAAAGACACCTTCTTGTATACAGGTAATATTTGCTTGGTTGTTCTTATTCTTCTTTTTTTGCCCCTACTGGTCATAGACCCGCCGTTTTCTATATTTACTTCTTTGGTTTTAACATTGAAGATATGCTGGAGATATACTGAATAACTTTGAAATATGCTGAACATATACTCAAATATAAGAATTATACTAAAGAATTATGACTTCAGATACACTACATTTGGGGTATTGTTTGCTGATAAAGCTATTTTAGCCCCAGAATCTTTGATTCTGGTATCCCAGCTGAATTGCTTTTGTATAGATATCATAGTCATAATTTGCATGGATGCAGTATGTTCAGAATATCATAAAATGACTAAACAATAATCTATACAATCTAAAAATTAGTTTTTTTTTGGCAAATTATATCTCCAAAAAATGGTGTTGTCTGACCGGACCATGCCTTACTTTTGAGTGTTTCCAAACATAAATATGTCATTAATAATGCCAAGCTGAGTGCCCTTAAGGTCAGCGTCCCGACTGTAACTGATCATTTTTGTATCATAGTTTAGTTGTAATTTAGCAAGTCATTTTTACAAATGGTTGTATGAATTTGGAAACCCCTTGAGATCTTCCTCAATTAAATTTCAAAGTGTCACAATCCGTACAGTAAACTTCAAATATACAGCTGACTTTACAATACTGTAATTGCATGTATAGAAACTAATGGCCTGCAATAGAAAGTGAATGCAACCGAAAGCGTTCGAAGAATCCTGCTTATATTATATGCATCCCAAAAATATAAAAGCATGAAAGGACCAATTGTATTTAATTGTATATTAAATACAATTCTTTGCTCACAATCAGTGTTGCCACCCTTAGCAACTTTGTACAATGTTTAGTTTTTTCCAAAACAGTAGCTTGGCAGAAGTAGCAACCGCTTTCTAATGTTTCAAACAGATGACAAATTTACCCTAAAAATTAAAATATGACGATTAATTCTTAATTCAAGCGATTTGGGATAGGAAATTTTAGATAGGAGAATCTAAAATTTTTCTTCTAAAAATAGACACGGGATACCTAATTATTTGCAATTTGGCTCCTACCAAAAGCTAATGAAATGACCCCCTCTTATCTTTATTTATATTTATATTTCTAAACAAAGAAAAAGTAATTGGTGGAGGAAAATGCAAGAAGAAACTAGTCCTCTAGGGTCCAATCTTGACTCTTGGTGGGCTTGTTTGCTGTTGTCAAAGGTGTGTTGTATTTCATGAAGAGGAGGGCTAATTTGTTTGCTGCAAAAGGGGAATAAACCTCCCACCAACCCATATCTCAGACATAGGTCCAATCTCAGAGTTTGGGTAGAGGTATTACTGCTTTGTTACTATCTTTATTACTGCTTATTACTGTATCTATCTTATCTTATAGTATCTTATTACTGCTTTGTTACTATCTTATTACTTATCCGTCGGATCTGAAGCGTGGATGCGACCAGAAACTAGATTCTGAACACGCAATGTTTAATTTCTTCTGGGTATGTATGGTTGCACTGACTACTGACTTATTGCTTAACAGATGTTTCTAATGCTCATCGTAATTAATTATCTTGACTTTTAATTCATAATAGTCTTTAAAATGCCATTGAAAATGACCTTGTACTTGTGAATCGTCTTTTTTAATTTCGTTTCCTCTATTTCGCTGAATTGCGGGTAGCGGCTAAGAGTAAAACTTAACTAATGATACTTAACTAATGGTCGTCAACTACTGATTGCCAAATTTACTCTAAACTTGCTCAGAGATCTATCAATTCCGACAGCGAGAATGAAATTAGTTGAATTAAATCTATATCAGACATTTCCATAATTGTAGAAAAGGGGTGAATACCACCACGAACTTGGTTTGGTCTTGAAAAAAATTAATCTAAAAATACAAAGTTTTTCCAAGGGAAGTAAAGAGCGAAGTTGAAACTTAAAACGGACAAAAATTATTGCTTCACAGCCTATATAATATATATCAATAAAACTAGTGCAAATAAACCAACTAATTAGGTCTCCCTGTGTTTCTAGGATTATAGAAACCAGCGCTTTACTGAAAACACAAAAAATCAAGTATTAAAAACAGGAATATTGATTTGGGAGTAAAAAGTGAGTATGTAGCCTGACAACAATAAACTAATCTATAAAGGTTTTCATAGTCTTAAAGCAGTTGTGACATCAGTAACTTTCCATATACAATTAAAAGTATCTTAAAACCATAAGCGTAAAATTAAATATTTTTTTAATAACCGCAAAGCCATTGAACAGCATACATAAATATTGGATTGATTTGTCAGGTAGCATTTTGGTCTCGCCAGCTATAATGCCGATAGTGAGTAGTATTGTAAGAAATATGCTTTAGTATTACTTGAAATAGATATAAAATAAGACATAATATGAACTAAATATTTCTCTCTATACAGTAGTGAATTTCAAGCTATGATACAAATTCTAAAGCTAGTCTTTAGTCCCAATCCTAATGTTATCAAGATGGCTTTACTTCGAATTTGTCTACAAACTAATCATGACATGTCCTTTTAAAACCAAAACTACAGCCAGGCATTGAACTGAGCCATCGTGCAGAAGTGATACCTAATTAAACGAGAAAAAAAAGAAAAATAAAGTAACAGTCCTAAAATGAATTGTTGTTTTATCTTAAAAGGGATTGATAATATTTTTATTCTGTAAAAAGTGCCCTTAATTGGTTTGCTTTTACTGTACCAAAACTCCTATGTTATTTTGTGTTTTCAGTAAAGCGCTAGTTTCTATAATCCTAGAAACATAGGGAAATATAATTAGTTGGTTTATTTGTACTAGTTTCATTGATATATATATATATATAGGCTGTGAAGCAATAATTTTTGTTCGTTTTAAGTTTCAACTTCGCTCATTACTTCCCTCGGAAAAACTTTGTTTTTTTAGATTAATCTTTGCCCATTTTTTATTGAAATTTAATGTATAAACAACGCTACCATGATCTTTTTTATTTATGCGGAATAATTTCTGTTTGTTTTAAGTTTTAATATCATTCCTTAGTTTCAGTTGAAAACTTAATGGAACTGTTTAACGGCGCATTTAAAAGCTTATATTTATGCCTAATCGCTTTTTATAAATTTGACTTGATAGCACATTCCCATAGAGTGAACTTTCCGTTCCCCCCCCCCATTTTTTTCAAATTAAAAAAGTGCCCTTTTCAATGAATTAACCAAAATAAAGGTGTTTTTCAAAACCTAGGCAGGAGCAAAAAATAAGGGGACAAGGACGTTCCTTCAAGTCAATTACCGCCATTAGAACTAGCCTGCAGGCTTCGTCACAGAGTGAAGTTTGAAGGTTTAATTCAAAACTGTTGATCATTCAAGCTTAATTTTTGGTAAATTTTTAGATAAAAATTTTTTAGTTTGCGTTAATTTGTTTTCGCAATAATCTTTTACTTTTAAGATGAGTAGAAGATTTATATAACTTGCTAAGAGGGTCTGGAGGGAGAGTATATGTGAGGGTTCTTATACACCTCCAGTTAAGGGCTTTGGACCATAATTGTTGCAATGGTACTGTTTTATGCTTCTAAACTCTTACATTTAAGAAGTGGCACCAAAAGTGCCGTTTTTAGTACTCTATGGCACCTATGGATGGCAAAATTGATAAAAAGCAAGTAGATATGAGTAATAGCTTTAAAATGAGTCTTCTCGGGATATGCTTTGAAAAATGAGTGCATCACATTTGCAGAAATAGTGGATTATCTAAAAAGTAATGATAAGAAGGGACAAACCATGATTGAATAAAAAATCCAAGGAGGAATCGAACGCATGATAATCTAATTTGAAGTCCAACACTGTACTAAGAGAACCACGCCTCTAATAATCTAATTTAATATATTGGTTTTTGTAGGACTTTAATGGCGTAGCTTTTTAGAGGCCTGGAGGAAGAGCCTACCGGAGGTGTTCTTGCAAACCACCAGTTAAGGGTTTTGGATCATAATTATTACAATTATACCGTTTTATACTTTCAAGATTTTCCACTTAAGAAGTGGCACCAAAAGTGTTATTTTCAGTGCTATATCTCATTTACGAATTCTAGAATTTATAAAAGAACGTAGATATGAGCAAAGGTTTTCAAATTAGCCATTAAACATTACTCTAAGAAGTTCTGGTAGCCCACTGGCCCCAGCTTTTCTACTTGAGACACGGCACAAAAAGTGCCGTTTTTAGTACCATTTAAAACTTGCAGATGGTGGAATTTATAGGATGAACGTAAAAATGAGCAGTATTTTTTATATGAGCTATCAAAAATCTATCTACGATGTTCTGGTTGCCCGCTAGCCCCACCCCTTGAGAAATGGCAAAAAAGTGTTCTTTTTCGTGCCATATGGCACTTGCGGATGGTGTAACTCTTATATAAACCACGAACATATGAGAAATACCTTTTGAATGAGCTCCTAAGCATCTCTCCATGATGTTCTAATAACCCGCTAGGCCTGGAATAAAAGAACAAAAAACACCGTTTTAAAGTATTTAACTTTTAGTCATTATGGGCTGTGGTTCGCTCTTTAGTAGGTTGCAGCTAATGCTTCAACCATGCCAAAGAGTTCATTGCGAACTCTCCCAAGAAACTAGTTCATATTGAACTCTATGAAATCTAATAGAATTTGTAAATTGAATTAGTAAAAACCTAATAAATATAAGCAATAGCTTATAATTGAGCCATTAAACATCTATTTACGATGGTGTGGTAGCCTGATAATGCTTCAGTAGCTTACTGGTGAGCAGAAGATCTATGAAACTTACTTAGGGGTTTGGGGAGGGGGATGCGGTAAGGGTTCTTGTAAACATCCAGTTAAGGATTCTGGAACATAGCTATCACAATAGTACCTGTTTTGTACTTTAGAGCTTTTCCACTTAGAAAGTGGCATCAAAAGCGTTGTTTTCAGTGTTATATCGCACTTACTAATGGTAGAATTGATAAAAAGCAGGTTGATATGAGCAATAGCTTTCAAATGAGCCATTAAACATAACTCTTATAAGTTCTGCTAGCCCAATAGCCTCAGCTTTTCCACTTGAGACATGGCACAAAAAGTGCCGTTTTTAGTGCCATTTGGAAATTGTAGAGGGTGGAATTTATAGAAAGAATGTAGATATGAATAATATCTTTTATATGAGCTATAAAAAAAATCTGTTTACGATGTTCTGTTAGCCTGCTAGTGCCACCACTTGAGAAATGGCAGAAAATGCCATTTTGGTGTCATGTGGCACTCGCAGATGGCGGAGTTTATAAAAAGCACGTATATATAGGAAATACGATTTTCCTTGTTGTTCAAGGAGGTGGACTATAATTTCCCTCTATGAGTCTTCGACAATGCTGATTCCAATGGTACACTTTTCATTTTGATCTGACGCCATTTTGGAGGGGTTTCAGGCTTTTTTCGAAATCATCATAAATTTCTTTTTGCAATAAACTTTTACTTTTAAGACGAGTCGAATTAATAGCTATCATTCGTTAATCAGTGTGAGATGGCATTTTTTTTCACTAGACAGTTTTTTTCAAAACACGTTTTGTAACTTTTAGTTACTATGGGCTGTGGTTCGCTCTTTATTAGATTGCAGCTACCGCTGCAACCGTGATACCAAACAGCCGAGAAGTTTGCTGAATGTACGGTCTCAGCAACCGGTTTCATAGCCACAAGGATAAATGACGAGCGACAGAATGCATTGAACTTATATAATTTAAGCTATATATTTGCACATTAGGGGGTGGGGGTAAGGATAAGTTGAGTAAGGTATTAAACCCCTTTCTGAGATTTATTTAACCCTCCCCCCTTAATGTGCAAATATTTAGCCCAAATTGTATTATTATATAAACTAAAGAAACAAATTGTCATCATGTTTTGGCATCTTTCCTTATGATTAGCCTAACTGCACTTCTTGAGTGTGTTTGGTATAATACATAAGTACCAGTAATTTTTCTTTCAAGATGGCATAGACTAATGCTACCAATTTTTCGTGTTTTTTTTTAAGTTACTCGCTGATGGTGGAATTTATAGGAAGGCGCAGAAAGGGGCGTAATTTGATATGGGGCCCAAGTTTGCCCCCCAGACCTCATTTTGCCCCCACCCCCCAGCGGAAATTTAGTTTCTGCAAAAAAAATCTTGTCAAAACTAAGATAAGCCTGCATAATTCAAGCATCCAGAGAATCAGGTCAGTTTTCTTTAGTGTATCGTTGCCTCTATGGTAATATATGGCTCATTTGTCAGTTTTCACTATCATTTTCACTTGATTTGGGAAAATTGACTCCAACTTTGGCCTCCCTCCCCCAGAATTTTGACAAAATTACGCCACTGGACGTAGGTATGAGCAATATCTTTTATATGAGCTATTAAAAATCTATCTAGATACATGCGATATCAATACGCTCACGCAGATACGCGTGATATAAATCCCGCTGATACCGATACAGTGTGCAGCCCTTTCCCCAGGGGATATGGAGGGTCGTATCATCATCAAAACCAAAGATATTTGATCTTTGAACTATGTTGAACAAAATGGTTATCTCAAAATTGTGATTGGATGACTTTAGAGGGAGGGGCCTTCAGGAAGGGTGGCTAGTTGCCCTCCAATCTTTTTGGTCACTTAAAAAGGACATTAGCAAATTTAATTTCCGTTCGAATGTGCTACTATACATCTCTCTATGATGTTCTGGTCATCCCCTAGCCCTGCTAGAAAAAAAAAATGGGAGACACATCAGTGCAACAACAAGGAAAAAGTCATTTTCTTTGTTGTTCAAGGAGGGGGACTGTAATTTCTCTGTTAAAGGTTTTCGACATGGTGATTCCAATTCCAATGGTACACTTTTCACTTTGATCTGACGCCATTCTCGAGGGGTTTCAGGTTTTATTTTCGAAGTCACCATAAATTTCTTCTCGCAATAAACTTTTACTTTTAAGACAAACCAAAATAATAGTTACCATTCGTCAGTCAGTGCCAGATGGCAATTTGTTTCCACCAGCCAGTTTTTTCCTAAACATGTTTTTTGACTTTTGGTTCTGACCGTGTTAAAGAGTTCATAGTAAATTCTCCCAACGGACTAATGAGACTTACTAAGGGTGCTGGGAAGGGGAGTATACGGGAAGGGTCCCTTGTAAATCTCCAGTTAAGGGTTTTGGACCATAATCATTACAATGGTACCGTTTTATGCTTCGAAGCTTTTCAACTTAAGAAGTGGCACAAAATGGGCCGTTTTTTGTGCTATTTGGAACTTACGAATGGCAAAACTGATTAAAAGCACGTAGATATGAGCAATAGCTTTCAAATCATCCATTAAACATCTCTCTAAGAAGTTCTGGCAATCCACTAGCCCCTAGCCTTTCTACTTGAGACATGGCATCAATAGTGCCATTTTTGGTGCCATTTGGCAGTTGCAGGTAGTGGAATTTATAAATAAAACGTAGATATGAGAAATAGCTATTATGCGAACTATTAAACATCTGTCTACGATGTTTTTGTAGCCCGCTAGCCCTACCCCTTGAGACATGGAAAAGAATGTGCCATTTTTGTGCCATATGGCTTTTGCAGATGGTAGAATTTATGAAAAGCACGTAAATGTGAGAAACAGCTTTTGAATGAGCCATTTAGCATCTCTCTATGATGTTCTGGTAAACCGCTAGCCCTGGAAAAAAAAAGAAAAAAAAGGGAGACAGATCAGTACTATCCATACAAAAAAAAATGATTTTTCTTATTTTACATGGTTGGGGACTGTAATTTGCCTGAATACGGTTTTCGACTATGCTGATTCCAATGAGGCACTTTTCATTTTGATCTGACTCTATTTTCGACGGGGTTCAGGCTTTTTTATCGAAATGACCATAAATTTCTTTTCCCAATAAATTTTTATTTTTAATACGAACCGAAATGATAGTTACCATTCCTGAATCAGTGTCAGATGGCAATTTTTTCCACTAGGCAGTTTTGTTCTAAACGCGTTTTTTAACTTTTGGTTACTATGGGTCGTGTTTTGCTCTTCACTAGGTTGCAGCAGCCGCTGCAACCGTGATCATACAATACAATTCATCATGTCTGATAAGCCTCTAGAGAAGGTTACAATTTTGTCTACAAGGATAAAAGATTCTCCATTGTTTCCGGAGGAATAAATTCACGGAGGCGTGTTTATTCGTTTGTTTTCGCTAGGGTTGGTCATATTGACCTGGTAAACAAATATTGGAAAAGGGTTCATCGAAATAAAAAAATTAAAGCTGCTGTGCCGTTTTTTATAACAATAGATATCACACTACAGTAAAGCACTGATTTCTGTAATTTTATGCCTGAAATCACTTTTGTTGACCCCACTAGGGCCGAAACGCTCTCAAGCTAGATTGTAGTATAACCAATCGGTTTAAAACTATCAAATCGGTATTTATTTAGCACCCCAGATTCTGATGTTGTACTAATACGTGGTGGCGCATTCAAACATATATGCAGTCGATTTGAGTCGACACAATTTGAACGGATAATGTAGACAATCGCTCGTAAGCCTAATTGACTGAGTCAGTTCCTTAAAGATTTGAGAAAGGTACTAGATCTTTCTCTTAGAGGAGGTGGGGTGCCTCAAAAGGTACATTTTGAGGATCAAATTTGCCAACTCTCCTTGAGATGTGTTTCAGGCCATTCTGGAGTTTGAATTCATCACCAAAATTGTTTACGTTCAGTGGAGCTTATTTCAAATAAGTTTTCAGTATAGGTGCTAAGGATGTCATAGGTCCCCTTGTATTGATGAAAAAACTTGAACGTGAAATAAAAGATAGGTTCGCATGCTTACCTACAAAGAGATGCAACGGATGAGAAGCATTTCCTTAGGTTATCATGTTCACGAAGAACCTCCGTCCACCCATGTATGCGGTGCTTTTACGGTAGGTGGAGGAGGGTTAGTAGTGGCACAATTTTTGAGAATAGGCACAATTTGGGGAGCTCAGTGAATCTCAATGTGGTGTGTCAAGTTTTTAGAGGGTATGGATGTAGAAAAAAACTAAAAAACACATGAAAAACGTTAAATTAGATTTTAATCCCTCTTAATTTCTGGGAATATGTCTGGTCTACGCTGTTATTATGAATGTAAAGAATAACATTAAACCCCAAAATGAGCAGAATGTATTCCATATAGGAAGGGGACTTTCCCTTCCTCGTTCCCACGGGGGGTGTATCACAAATTGTATTTCCTAGCTCGATTTTTGTGTGAACTGTCTTTTAAGTCAATAAAAAGGGGAAGGGGGATTTGCTCATACCCTTCCTTCACTTGGTGCCATGTATATGGCCTGAGCGTTCAATATGGCTGCTGAGCGTGTGAAAGCTCATCTCTCATTGACGAAATATTTTGAACATAAAATAGAATATTACTTTCGTGTACTGACATTCACTGGTTTGACAAGTTAGGGAATCCCTTCGGACAATTATTTGTCCTATCCCCAAAAAAAATACGAATTTATGAGTTGAAAATTCACTTATGTTATCCCCCCCCCCCGCAAGACTTTGAAAATTAAGATTACAGAGTGGTTGGTAGAGGGGACAGCTCCTTTATATTTAGGATACTCCAGTTTGACTATCTAATGTAAAAAAAAAAAACTAAATGAAAATTGTCATTCTCGAACTCAGAATAAAAAAAAAAACTTACCTTGAATGATAGGGGATTGAAGGGGTGACAGCCCCTCTGAAAATTTGCATAACCCTGAATATGACAGTGAAAACAAACAGAACAAGAATTTACAACAAGGCATTTTCTTTAAATGTGGTGATAAGATCTAAAATGGACTGAAAATTTTAATCCGGTATCAAGATTTATTCTGTAATTCGGTACATTTCTAAAGTAGCAGTCTTTTTTAGGTATTTTGAAATTCATAATTTTGATCTGAATTGGATCCAAATATAACTTTAAAATTCTTAAAACCATAGTATTACTATCTTAGTAAATAAACCCTTATTTATAAAATAATTTTAATAAAAATCTTATTTTTCTAATGCCCCCCCCTGAAATCTCAAGATTCTTAAGATCTGTTCCATAATTCTGTACATTTTTACAGTAGTTGTCTTTTTTGTGTTTTCAGATTCATAATTTTGATTTGAAGATCTGACCTTGATTCGATATAATCTTTTTGATTAGGCCTAGCTTAGGAATTGAAATTTCAATATAACATTAAATGTATTAAATAAATGCCCTAAATGTTTTTTTCGTTTATCTTCAATATTGGTAACAAAGTATCAAAAACACCTTTCATTTAGAATATGTTTTTTTTCTGTCTTTAATATATGATTTCACTTTACGCCTATAAATGGTAAAATTTTAATTTAAAATCTAAGCATGCTTGAATTATTGACACTGGTCTTCTTGAAAATTCATGTTCTCAATATTTATGACTTTCACAGAATATTTTAAATCTTTTTATGTAAAATTTAATGTTTGTTGCTTCTAAGATAAATCAATTGACTTTATTTTCATTTTTAAATTGAGTTATATTTTTTTTTTGCTCAAAATTCGCTTACTTTTACACAGTTACGCTTCAATGAGCTTTGATCTATTTTCAATATTATGAAATAGGTATAATGTCACTTATTATACAGAATCTGTTTTTATTTCTTCTTCTTTTTTTGAAATATGATTTCCCTTTAGATTTATTTATAGAATGATTATCTATATTCTATGCAGGCTTGAATTATCCACACTAGGTCTCCTCAGAATTCCTATTTCCAATATTGATCACTTTCACAAACCTAATTAGAATGTTGTCAATGTCAAAGTCAGGTGTTGCCAAAACATACTTTCGTTTTCTACGGAAACAACCCAAGAACGTTTCCTCAATCTCTAATAAAATAAAAAATAGGTCTATTTATATGATAAAATGTAACATAATTATTTTTCATTATCGAAATCTTGACCGGGTTTTCCTTTAGGATATGAAGCCAAGTTAATTTGTTTGTACTGTCAAGAGCAGTAAAGAAGAACTTTGGAACAGAGCTTTCATTACTTTAAAGTTTAATATAAACGCCCCCTCCCCTAAAAAAAAAACTCAATTTCCGTTGACGCCGTTGGTAGGCATGAGATTTTTCATGGACAAGATATTAGCTTTGTCATAGTTGTATCCAAAGACAGAAAAGTGGATGATTCATCACCCTTCGATGTCCCTTCAATGTTTCCTCGGAAGATAGAAAAAGTTTACCTTTTAGGATCCTTAAATTCCCCGTGTTATGAGTTGTGTATTCAAAAAGCAATATTTTAGCAAAATGAATACTTTTAAATTATTCATCTTGCATTTTCCCCATTTTAATCCTTATGCTACTTCAGGTTCCATGATATTAAGCTGTATTATCTGTTGGTAACTACAATTTGTCAAAGCTTTTTACAATATTATTCAGGTAGGATTTTTTTTTTCAGATATTTTGTAGTGTCAAATAGAAATCATTTGTCGAAACGACGACCAAAACGATGAGAAATCAACCTCCGCGCTTTACGCTAAAGTTTAACTAAATTAGCACTTTCATTCTTGGAGCAGTATGATAAAATATATTAAACTTTCATTGCATTTTTTTCTTTTGGTTAGATTTCATTTGTGACGCATTAATAAATCATATTTAGACTTTGGTTTTAAGAGCGGGGTTGAGGCAGTAGAAGCCCACCACATTATTCTTTGCTTTCATTTGAAAAAAAATATTTATTTTAGTTTAATTTATGGTTTCTTTTAATATCATAGTTTGCCTATGTGTAGACTACGTATAGGCTTAGGAAAAAATGTTCCACCGTTCGTAAAACTAGTCTCTGAGACTGGAAGGCTATTAAGGCAATTTTCCAATAGTGCTAAACCGAGTGATTCTCCGGAATTTTTGCTCCATAGCATTTTGTCCCTATTTTGACCAAAATTGCTTATTTGGGGCACAAAATGGGAGAAATGTCAGAAATTGGTACTTTACTGTGAAGTTATATCAATTGTCAGTCGAAAAAAGGTTAGACATTTGAAGTTTCGGTCGAAACCGTTTTTATAAGTAGAGAGGGGTCAGGAGGTACAAACGGGGCTCCTTATATGGGCATAGAATACGGACGGGGCTCCATATATGGGCATAGCCTCCCTAGGGAGAATACGTGGCTAATGGGGTCAATGACCTCTTTTTCCAAGGTCGATTTATTTGATGTTGTAAGTGCACGCTCTCAGCGAATGTCAAGGTCGATTTATTTGTTGTTGTTATTGTAAGTGCACGCTCTCAGCGAATGTTATGATCCAGAAATAGTATTTGTTGTTGTTTTGGTCATGTACATGCTCGAGGTGAATGTCATGGTGTCCAGAAATAGTATTTGTTGTTGTTGCTCTCGCCAATGTTATGACTTTCCCGGAAACAGTTAGATCACGTGTTTCCTTCTCAGCCAATCAGCGAGTCGGATACATCCCCCTTCTCAGCCAATAAGAGGGCTGGTTACATATTAGCGGCGGTGGGAATATAAGGAAAGGATTTTTACTATAGTTTTATTAGTCTGTGAATAGAATTCACTAAGTTTTTAGTTAGCAGAGTAATAACATGAGTGAACAAGTTGAGTTAGAAATATCCTTTTATTGCAACTGTTCTATTTGTAAAGGACATTTTTATGATTTTGAGTATTCACATGAACCTACTGAATGTTTAGACAGCATAGAGGCAGAGACAGATGAGAAGAATCTGGAGGAAACAAGAAGAAAAATTATATGTGACATGGAGAGAAATTTAGACCGATTGCAAGTAAGCTCAGATAAAAGAAGGATTGATATGATAGAAAAGGAAGATCAAAAGAAGAGACTGGTAAAAGAGGGCTTTTTCTATAACGTAAAAGACAGAAGTGAAAACCCAAAGAAAAATGTGTATAGTGCAAGATATAACTCGGATTATTATGATGATTATGCTCCAAGAGAAGAGAAAAAGTGGCCATTCAAGAGACAACATAAGAGGTCATTCTACGAAAAGGATTTTAAACAACGGAAACCATGGTGGAAGTGTTCTCATATACCATTTTACGATAAATCTCATTTTGATATGCTTGATAAGTTTTATACCATAATCATACAATAAATTTGTTTCTGCTATTTTAATTTTCTCATACTCGATATGCATAGAGTAAGAATACCTGCAGAGACTTCTGTATATGAATAGTTCAGATTGATTAGATCATCCCTTAGAGTGTTCTCAGTCCACAGCCAAGTTTTCTATCAAAGATAAAAAAATTTCGTAGAAGTTACCTGTGTAATTTTTTTTCTTAAGAAATCAATATTAAATTTTTTGTCCATGCTATTTAAATAAAATCATTATTCTAATCCTTTATTTATTCGTTAAATCAATATTTATAATACTCTTTAAATATATGATTTCAGGCTCAATTACTTGAACATCATCATCATCAGCATTATTTTCTACTAACACTATATTCACCAGAGGAGGTGGTATACACTCAACCTCTGGTTCTAGTAATTGACCCTCATCTTCTTCATCATTGACCATTATATCAATCAAAGGGGGCATGTCCTCAAATAAATCGCCGCATACTCTCATTGTAGGCAAACTAGGGGCCAACCGCTCATCGTCTTCTATGTAAAGACGACCTGAAGGCCCCCGCCGTACCAGATCTTCTGACGTATATGAAAGTCCATCTTCAGTATAATGAACTTCCATTATATCGTCATCGGTACCTTCGAAGGTTCTACTAGTACAAAGAAGGACCTCCTCACTGTCCGTGAGCTCCCACTCGCTCCATACATCCTAAAAAGATTGAGAACACTATGGTCAAAAGCTCTGTGGAAAGGTATAGTCTTCATGAATATACTGAGAGGCGTTCTATAAATGTAATAATCAGGGTTACCCATTATTTTTCATTTTATATATAATTTTGTTTGTCTAAAATTCATCAATTAGCCATTTGGTTTTTTTTTTTTTTTTTTTTTTTTTTTTTTTTTACATACGGAGCGAGGTTTAATGTCATTTATAGAATCATGTATGATATTTAATTTATTTTATAAAACCAGGAAAAAAAAAACCTTTCCAAGAACTATGTTTTTTTTCAAAGAAAAGTAAAGAGCTACTACATTAAATCGAAGATGAGCAGAAATAAAGTTAAATAATTCTTCAAACGTAAACTTATGGCCAATGTCATACTAGTTAAAGTGACAAAAAAACTTTTTCCCACAAGAGGATACTTTTTGAGTAAAAGTCAAGAGCTACCAGACTAAATCAAACATATGATGAAATAATAACGAATACGTGTTGAGTTATGAATACCTTTGAGCAGGGTCACTCCTTACTTACACTTCGTTACCACGAAATGTTATATTAATTAAAAAACTTTTCATAAAATAAGTTTTTCAAAGAAAAGTAAAGAGCTACTACATTAAATCGAAGATGAGCAGAAATAAAGTTAAATAATTCTTCAAACGTAAACTTATGCCCAATGTCATACTAGTTAAAGTGACAAAAAAACTTTTTCCCACAAGAGAACACTTTTCGAGTAAAAGTAAAGAGCTACCAGACTAGATCAAAGATATGATGAAATAATAACGAATAATTGTTGAGTTATGAATACCTTTGAGCAGGGTCACTCCTTACTTACACTTCGTTACCATGAAATGTTTTATTAAGTAAAAAACTTTCCATAAAATAAGTTTTTCAAAGAAAAGTAAAGAGCTACTACATTAAATTGAAGATGAGCAGAAATAAAGTTAAATAATTCTTCAAACGTAAACTTATATCCAAGGTCATACTAGTTAAAGTGACAAAAAACTTTTTTCCACAAGAGGACACTTTTCGAGTAAAAGTAAAGAGCTACCAGACTAAATCAAAGATATGATGAAATAATAACGAATAATTGTTGAGTTATGGATACCTCTGAGCTGGGTCGCTCCTTACTTACACTTCGTTACCACGAAATGTTTTATTAATTAAAAAACTTTTCATAAAATAAGTTTTTCAAAGAAAAGTAAAGAGCTACTACATTTAAATGAAAATGAGCAGAAATAAAGTTAAATAATTCTTCAAACATAGACTTATATCCATGGTCATACTAGTTGCAGTGACAAAAAAACTTTTTCCCACAAGATAACGCTTTTCGAGTGATAGTAAAGAGCTACCAGACTAAATCAAAGATATGATGAAATAATAACGAATAACTGTTTAGTTATGGATACCTTTGAGCTGGGTCACTCCATGCTTACACTTCGTTACCACGAAATGTTTTATTAATTAAAAAACTTTCCATGAAATAAGTTTTTCAAGGAAAAGTAAAGATCTACTACATTATATCTAAGATTAGAAGAAATAAAGTTAAATAATTCTTCAAAAGTAAACTTATATCCAATTTCATACTAGTTAAAGTGACAAAAAAAACTTTTTCTCACAAGAAGACACTTCGAGTAAAAGTAAAGAGCTACCAGACTAAAAGATATGATGAAATAATAACGAATAATTGTTGAGTTATGGATACCTTTGAGCTGGGTCGCTCCTTACTTACACTTCGTTACCACGAAATGTTTTATTAATTAAAAAACTTTTAATAAAATAAGTTTTTCAAAAAAAAGTAAAGAGCTACTACATTAAATCAAAGATGAGCAGAAATAAAGTTAAATAATTCTTAAAATGTAGAATTATATCCAAGTTCATTCTATTTAAAATGACAACAAACTATTTCCCACAAGAGGGAACTTTTTGAGTAAAAGTAAAGAGCTATCAGACTAAATCAAAGATATGATGAAATAATAGTGAATAATTGTTGAGTTATGGATACCTTTGAGCTGGGTCACTCCTTACTTACACTTCGTTACCACGAAATGTTTTATTAATTAAAAAACTTTCAATAAAATAAGTTTTTCAAAGAAAAGTAAAGAGCTACTATATTAAATCTAAGATGAGCAGAAATAAAGTTAAATAATTCTTCAAACGTAAACTTATATCCAATGTCATACTAGTTAAAGTGACAAAAAAACTTTTTCACACAATAGGACACTTTTTGAGTAAAAGTAATGAGTTATCAGACTAAATCAAACATATGATGAAATAATATCGAATAATTGTTGAGTTATGGATACCTTTGAGCTGGTTCGCTCCTTACTTACACTTCGTTACCACGAAATGTTTTATTAATTAAAAAACTTTTCATAAAATAAGTAAGAGCTACCAGACTAAATCAAAGACATGATGAACTAATAACGAATAATTGTTGAGTTATGGATACCTTTGAGCTGGGTCGCTCCTTACTTACACTTCGTTACCACGAAATGTTTTATTAATTAAAAAACTTTCCATAAAATAAGTTTTTCAAAGAAAAGTAAAGCTACTACATTAAATCGAAGATGAGCAGAAATAAAGTTAAATAATTCTTCAAACGTAAACTTATATCCAATGTCATACTAGTTAAAGTGACAAAAAACTATTTCTCACAAGAGAACACTTTTCAAGTAAAAGTAAAGAGCTACCAGACTACATCAAAGATATTATGAAATAATAGCGAATAATTCTTCAAACTTAAATTTGCTGTAAAGTTAGACAAGTTCATCATATTTTACATATTTTTGGATGGAAAACACACTGAAAAGACGTATTATTGTACTCATATCAAACTTTGGCGAGATTGCATTTGAAGAACTTTCCATTATTTTCTATCTTGTCCTTATTTCAATCTATACTGACTTTTAAACCCTTTCTAAGCCCTAAATATACTAACCTAACGGTTATTTATTTACAAAATCGTACGAACTGTCGATTTAAGAACAATAATTACCTTTCTATATATCAGTTAACACTCACTAAAATTGACACTTTTCACTCACGAAGAATGGTTTCAAAACAATACTTCTTACATTATATAGACTAATTGTGTCAAACGAGACATCTTCAAAGCAGATTAATTAATTGCTACGTTCGATTTTCTTTTGGACATAGGAAAACATCAATGAGGGTGAGAATTTCTGTAAAACTATCAAAGATTGATCAACTCTGAGATTTCTCACATCTTGTGTAATCAGAAAGAAAAAAGAAGAAAATTGATAAAAGATATTTTGAAATATGCCCCAAAATCGGAGATATTACAACTTAAATGACGCGAGGGGAGGGGGAATCAGGTTTAAGAATATCCTGGTTACATCACTTTATATTTTCTAAGTACTCACAGAAGGTTTCGGCACAGAAACATTGAAAAGGACTCATGTGATTGAGAATTAAAGTGACTAGCACCCAATTCACAGGAGAGGACATGAAAATTTCTAGGAACGTATTTTCAACATATTTAAGTATTTATGAAAATTTATAGGAACGTATTTTCAACATATTTAAATATTTACCTACGTACGCATCACTTAGGTTAGATTAGATTAGGTTAGAGACAGAGAAAAAGTTAGGCAGAGTCCCTACAATCGATCATTGGTTGAGGATATGGGGATGCACTGGACTCCCTGTTAGACTAGATTAGCCTACGTACGCGCTATTTACCTACGTACGCAGTGTGAAAATTTATAGGAACGTATTTTCAACATATTTAAATATTTAAATTTAATATTTAACACTTAGGTTAGATTAGATTAGGTTAGAGACAGAGAAAAAGTTAGGTGTATGGTTAGGCTAGGTTAGATTATGTTAGGTTAGGTTAATTTAGGTTAGACTAGATTAGCCTACGTACGTTTCATAAAATAAGTTTTTCAAAGAAAAGTAAAGAGCTACTACATTAAATCGAAGATGAGCAGAAATAAAGTTAAATAATTCTTCAAACGTAAACTTATATCCAATGTCATAATAGTTAAAGTGACAACAAACTTTTTCCCACAAGAGGGCACTTTTCCAGTAAAAGTAAAGAGCTATCAGACTAAATCAAAGATATGATGAAATAATAGCGAATAATTGTTGAGTTATGGATACCTTTGAGCTGGCTCACTCCTTACTTACACTTCGTTACCACGAAATGTTTTATTAATTAGAAAACTTTTCATAAAATAAGTTTTTCAAAGAAAAGTAAAGAGCTACTATATTAAATCGAAGATGAGCAGAAATAAAGTTAAATAATTCTTCAAACGTAAACTTATGTCCAATGTCATACTAGTTAAAGTGACAAAAAAACTTTTTGCCACAAGAGGACACTTTTCGAGTAAAAGTAAAGAGCTACCAGACTAAATCAAAGATATGATGAAATAATAACGAATAATTGTTGAGTTATGGATACCTTTGAGCTGGGTCGCTCCTTACTTACACTTCGTTACCACGAAATGTTTTATTAATTAAAAAACTTTTCATAAAATAAGTTAGAGCTACCAGACTAAATCAAAGATATGATGAAATAATAACGAATAATTGTTGAGTTATGTATACCTTTGAGCTGGGTCGCTCCTTACTTACACTTCGTTACCACGAAATGTTTTATTAAATAAAAAACTTTTCATAAAATAAGTTTTTCAAAGAAAAGTAAAGAGCTACTACATTAAATCGAAGATGAGCAGAAATAAAGTTAAATAATTCTTCAAACGTAAACTTATATTCAATATCATACTACTTAAAGTGACAAAAAAAACTTTTTCTCACAAGAAGACACTTTTCGAGTAATAGTAAAGAGCTGCCAGACTACATCAAAGATATGATGAAATAATAACGAAAAATTCTTCAAAATTAAATTTGCTGTAAAGTTAGACAAGTTCATCGTATTTTACATATTTTTGGATGGAAAACACACTGAAAAGACGTATTATTGAACTCACATCAAACTTTGGTGGGATTGCATTTGAAGAACCTTCCATTATTTTCTATCTTGTCCTAATTTCAGTCTATACTGACTTTTAAACCTTTTCTAAGCCCTAAATATACTAACCTAACGGTTATTTATTTACAAAATCGTGCGAACTGTTGATTTTAGAAGAATAATTACCTTTCTATATATCAGTTAACACTCACTAAAATTAACACTTTTCACTCACGAAGAATGGTTTCAAAACAATACTTCTTACATTATATAGACTAATTGTGTCAAACGAGACATCTTCAAAGCAGATTAATTAATTGCTACGTTCGATTTTCTTTTGTACATAGGAAAACATCAATGAGGGTGAGAATTTCTGTAAAACTATCAAAGATTGATCAACTCTGAGATTTCTCACATCTTGTGTAATCAGAAAGAAAAAAGAAGAAAAATTGATAAAAGATATTTGAAAATATGCCCCAAAATCAGAGTTATTACAACTTAAATGACGCGAGGGGAGGGGGAATCAGGTTTAAGAATATCCTGGATACATCATTTTATATTTTCTAAGTACTCACAGAAGGTCTCGTCACAGAAACATTGAAAAGGTTGAAAAACTTTGATTTAGTCTGGTAGCTCTTTACTTTTACTCGAAAAGTGTCCTCTTGTGAGAAAAAGTTTTTTGTCACTTTAACTAGTATGACATTGAATATAAGTTTACGTTTGAAGAATTATTTAAATTTATTTCGGCACATCTTCTATATAATGTAGTAGCTCTTTCCTATTGTTTGAAAAACTTATGTTATGGAAAGTTTTTAATTAATAAAACATTTCGTGGTAACTAAGTGTAAGTAGGGAGCGACCCAGATCAATTGTATCCGTAACTCAACAATTATTCGTTATTAGTTCATCATATCTTTGATTTAGTCTGGTAGCTCTAACTTATTTTATGAAAAGTTTTTTAATTAATAAAACATTTCGTGGTAACGAAGTGTAAGTAAGGAGCGACCCAGCTCAAAGGTATCCATAACTCAACAATTATTCGTTATTATTTCATCATATCTTTGATTTAGTCTGGTAGCTCATTACTTTTACTCGAAAAGTGTCCTCTTGTGGTAAAAAGTTTTTTTGTCACTTAAACTAGTATGACATTGGACATCAGTTTACGTTTGAAGAATTATTTAACTTTATTTCTGCTCATCTTCGATTTAATGTAGTAGCTCTTTACTTTTCTTTGAAAAACTTATTTTATGAAAAGTTTTTTAATTAATAAAACATTTCTTGGTAACGAAGTGTAAGTAAGGAGCGACCCAGCTCAAAGGTATCCATAACTCAACAATTATTCGCTATTATTTCATCATATCTTTGATTTAGTCGGTTAGCTCTTTACTTTTACTGGAAAAGTGTCCTCTTGTGTGAAAAAGTTTGTTGTCACTTTAAATAGTATGACCTTGGATATAAGTCTACATTTGAAGAATTATTTAACTTTATTTCTGCTCATCTTCGATTTAATGTAGTAGCTCTTTACTTTTCTTTGAAAAACTTATTTTATGAAAATTTTTTTAATTAATAAAACATTTCATGGTAACGAAGTGTAAGTAAGGAGCGACCCAGCTCAAAGGTATCCATAACTCAACAAGTGTTCGTGATTATGTCATCATATCTTTGATTTAGTCTGGTAGATCTTTACTTTTACTCGAAAAGTGTCCTCTTGTGGGAAAAAGTTTTTTTTGTCAATTGAAATAGTATTACATTGGACATAAGTTTACTTTTGAAGAATTATTTAACTTTATTTCTGCTCATCTTCGATTCAATGTAGTAGCTATTTACTTTTCTTTGAAAAACTTATTTTATGAAACGTTTTTTACTTAATAAAACATTTCGTGGTAACGAAGTGTAAGTAAGGAGCGACTCGGCTCAAAGGTATCCATAACTCAACAATTAGTCGTTATTATTTCATCATATCTTTGATTTAGTCAGGTAGCTCTTTACTTTTACTCGAAAAGTGTCCTCTTGTGAGAAAAAGTTTTTTGTCACTGTAACTAGTATGACATTGTACATAAGTTTACGTTTGAAGAATTATTTAACTTTATTTCTGCTCATCTTCGATTTAATGTAGTAGCTCTTTACTTTTCTTTGAAAAACTTATTTTATGAAAAGTTTTTTAATTAATAAAACATTTCGTGGTAACGAAGTGTAAGTAAGGAGTGAACCAGCTCAGAGGTATCCATAACTCAACAATGATTCGTTATTAATTCATCATATCTTTGAGTTAGTCTTGTAGCTCTTTACTTTTACTCGAAAAGTGTTCTCTTGTGGGAAAAAGTTTTTTGTCACTTTAACTAGTATGATATTGGATATAAGTTTACGTTTTAAGAATTATTTAACTTTATTTCTGCTCATCTTCGATTTAATGTAGTAGCTCTTTACTTTTCTTTGAAAAACTTATTTTATGAAAAGTTTTTTACTTAATAAAACATTTCGTGTTAACGAAGTGTAAGTAAGGAGCGACCCAGCTCAAAGGTATCCATACCTCAACAATTATTCGCTATTATTTCATCATATCTTTGATTTAGTCTGGTAGCTCTTTACTTTTATTCGAAAAGTGTTCCCTTGTGGGAAAAAGTTTTTTTGTCACTTTAACTAGTATGACATTGGACATAAGTTTACGTTTGAAGAATTATTTAACTTTATTTCTGCTCATCTTCGATTTAATGTATTAGCTATTTAATTTTATTTGAAAAACTTATTTTATTAAAATTTTTTTAATTAATAAAAAATTTCGTGGTAACGAAGTGTAAGTAAGGAGTGACCCAGCTCAAAGGTATTCATAACTCAACAATTATTCGTTATTATTTCATCATATGTTTGATTTAGTCTGGTAGCTCTTTACTTTTACTCGAAAAGTGTTCCCTTGTGGGAAAAAGTTTTTTTTTCACTTTAACTAGTATGACATTGGACATAAGTTTACGTTTGAAGAATTATTTAACTTTATTTCTGCTCATCTTCGATTTAATGTAGTAGCTCTTTACTTTTCTTTGAAAAAAAAACATAGTTCTTGGAAAGGTTTTTTTTCCTGGTTTTATCACAGACATTAAATATCATACATTCTTCTATCAATTACAGTAAACCTCGCTCCGTATGTAAAAAAAAAAAAAAAAAAAAAAAAAAAAAACCAACTGGCTAATTGATGAATTTTAGACATACAAAATTATATAAAAAATTAAAAAAAATTCGTAACCCGGATTATTACATTTATAGAACGCCTCACAGTATATTCATGAAGACTATACCTTTCCACAGAGCTTTTGACCATAGTGTTCTCAATCTTTTTAGGATGTATGGAGCGAGTGGGAGCTCACGGAAAGTGAGGAGGTCCTTCTTTGTACTAGTAGAGCCTTCGAAGGTACCGATGATGATATAATGAAAGTTCATTATACTGAAGATGGACTTTCATATACGTCAGAAGATCTGGTACGGCGGGGGCCTTCAGGTCGTCTTTACATAGAAGACGATGAGCGGTTGGCCCCTAGTTTGCCTACAATGAGAGTATGCGGCGATTTATTTGAGGACATGCCCCTTTGATTGATATAATGGTCAATGATGAAGAAGATGAGGTTCAATTACTAGAACCAGAGGTTGAGTGTATACCACCTCCTCTGGTGAATATAGTGTTAGTAGAAAATAATGCTGATGATGATGATGTTCAAGTAATTGAGCCTGACATCATATATTTAAAGAGTATTATAAATATTGATTTAACGAATAAATAAAGGATTATAATAATGATTTTATTTAAATAGCATGGACAAAAAATTTAATATTGATTTCTTAAGAAAAAAAATTACACAGCTAACTTCTACGAAATTTTTTTATCTTTGATAGAAAACTTGGCTGTGGACTGAGAACACTCTAAGGGATGATCTAATCAATCTGAACTATTCATATACAGAAGTCTCTGCTGGTATTCTTACTCTATGCATATCGAGTATGAGAAAATTAAAATAGCAGAAACAAATTTATTGTATGATTATGGTATAAAACTTATCAAGCATATCAAAAATGGGATTTATCGTAAAATGGTATATGAGAACACTTCCACCATGGTTTCCGTTGTTTAAAATCCTTTTCGTAGAATGACCTCTTATGTTGTCTCTTGAATGGCCACTTTTTCTCTTCTCTTGGAGCATAATCATCATAATAATCCGAGTTATATCTTGCACTATACACATTTTTCTTTGGGTTTTCACTTCTGTCTTTTACGTTATAGAAAAAGCCCTCTTTTACCAGTCTTTTCTTTTGATCTTCCTTTTCTATCATATCAATCCTTCTTTTATCTGAGCTTAATCGGTCTAAATTTCTCTCCATGTCACATATAATTTTTCTTCTCGTTTCCTCCAGATTCTTCTCATCTGTCTCTGCCTCTATGCTGTCTAAACATTCAGTAGGTTCATGTGAATACTCAAAATCATGAAAATGTCCTTTACAAATAGAACAGTTGCAATAAAAAGGATATTTCTAACTCAACTTGTTCACTCATGTTATTACTCTGCTAACTAAAAACTTAGTGAATTCTATTCACAGACTAATAAAACTATAGCGAAAATCCTTTCCTTATATTCACACCGCCGCTAATATGTAACCAGCCCTCTGATTGGCTGAGAAGGAGGATGTATCCGACTCGCTGATTGGCTGAGAAGGAAACACGTGATCTAACTGTTTCCGGGAAAGTCATAACATTGGCGAGAGCAACAACAACAAATACTATTTCTGGACACCATGACATTTGCCTCGTGCATGTACATGACCAAAACAACAACAAATACTATTTCTGGATCATAACATTCGCTGAGAGCGTGCACTTACAACAACAACAACAAATAAATCGACCTTGACATTCGCTGAGAGCGTGCACTTACAGCATCAAATAAATCGACCTTGGAAAAAGAGGTCATTGACCCCATTAGCCACGTATTCTCCCTAGGGAGGCTATGCCCATATATGGAGCCCCGTCCGTATTCTATGCCCATATAAGGAGCCCCGTTTGTACCTCCTGACCCCTCTCTACTTTTATATTCTGTGACGACAGATTTGGTACGGTCATATTTGAGGATAACACCAAAAGGAAGGCTTAAAAACCCTCATCTGTGTCCATTTTTCTAGGGAGTAATGTAAAATTGTGTGTTTGTGTCAATTTATTCTTGAAGTCCCGCTTCAGGATTCCCAGACATATTGAACTCATTGGTATAATTTTCATCAATTTTGTACCCCTTTTTGGCGGTTGCTTTCACTATTTTTCAAAATCAAACACATTTCCTTTTGCTGATAGGTTTCCACGGGTAACTTAAAAACTACTGAATTTTGTATAATCAGCATGAAAATTTGTGTAGATATTTTTAGCACTAAAATGTTTTTGCTCTTTCCTTTCCCTTTTTCCGAAGGAACGAAAATGTCTGAAGCAGTAAGTGAAGGAGTAAAATGATGCTTTACTTATAAAGATTTTTGGACTAGCGAATCGATTTACTTTCTAGTTTTTCTACTATCTCATAATGATAGTGCCAAATTAAATTTCACAGACTTAGCCACAAAATTGTTGGCATTCCTTATTGAATATTCAGTTTTAACCTCTAAATGATTTTAGTCCATCGTTTTCTTTTCTCAGTACATGTTTTTGACAAAAATTTTTGCTTTCTTTTAGCTGTTTTTCTTAGTTTTTTCGCCAAAGACCTTCTTTTTGAAAATAAAGCCTGTCTAAAAAAACGTTATATACACAAGTACTTCAAATGCTGCTTAAACTAAACCGTATTTAAATTAAATTATAAAAACAGCGTTTAAATAAAATAAAGCCGATTTTCTAAACCATTGTTTGCAGTTCTGATTAAACACAAGTTCAAGTTTTTTTTCTCATTACAGGTTTTGAAGATGTTGTGTATTTATGTTTTTTTGTAACAAGATCCTCCAATTCAAAGTAAAGCAATTGTAAAAAGTATTTTTGATTTCTGGACCTATTTTCTATTTATTTAATGCCCCCGTGCAGTGGACCTCTCTGGGTTACGTTGTACATGTTTGTTTGTATACCTTATTTCGCATTGCACTCTGCTTTGACTTGGTTTCGGTGTGTGTATTTGTAGTGGGCGGATGCTGGTCATTTTTTTCTCCCTGAATTCCTGGCCTTGAGATCCTTGTAGATCCTTGAGTGCATATCTGGTGATGTATTAAATGATTTTAAATGTATTGTTGGATATTTATATCTATCTATATATTAGATTGCAAAATTAGCTCTAATTTGAAATTACAAAAAAGTCAGTATTGAAAATAAATAAACACTAAATACAAGTGAGGGAAGACACGGATACAGAGCCTTGATTTGGAAGGGGTGGCCGTCTTAGGAGAAAAAGTGGGACATCATCCCTCCATTTAGAATTTAGCTCGAAATAGGTGGGTTAAGGCCGGGCTTACTATCGACGTAACGTAACGCAAGGGAAAGTAAAAACTAATTGTTGTAATAGGCTTTGTAAATTTTGCAAATGATGGGACGCTTATTGGGGGTCCATCATCTGTGAAAAAAACCTATTTTGATCAAATTTGCCATGTTTTTTCATTTTCGAAAATTTATCAACCTTAACATTTTACGCAATGTAAAATACATTAGAAAAAAAATTAGGGTACGGTATGATCAAACTTAGGCAGGTAGTTCCTAGTGGTCTCTCTTGGAAGAGAGCACATGCGCCACAGTAATGCCCACTGTGATACCACCGATATAATCAACAACACAAACTAAATAAATAGTTATATCGTGCAGTAATTATTTTTTATATATTTTTATATCACAACATCACCGCCAAAAATCTACTAGTAAGTTAAATAGGTGTAATGCCATATTTTCGATATGTATACAACATAGTTACAAAACACATGATTCCACAGAAGTAACAGTTTTAGTGTTAATTTTCATACATACAATATATATTGTATAAATAGACTCCGACGTCCTATGGACACGATAGTGGTGTCATTTTGTGTGAATTTTACTAAAATTCTTAAAAATATAAAGGAAGAAAATCTTTATCGAGTTAATTAATGACCAAAATCGGACTAAGGTGGTAAAAATAGGAAGGACTTTTTCAAATCAGAAAATTCGCTACTGCTCCCTTATTACAAGGATACACCATCCATTTGAATTTATTAAAATGTTTAAGAGATATACCTACAACTTATGTTTAGACACGTTTTTAATAGAGCCATTTTTAAAGTCAGGGGTGGAAAAAAATTTGGGTTGAAGAGAGTTCAACCCAAAATTTATGTTTTGAGCTATGAGGCTAAAGGAGAAAAAATATCTCAACTTCGTTATTTATTAGTAAAAGTGGATCAAGCTTGTTATGTTGAATATTTTTTACAACTCTCTTAATACTCAACGAGCCCAGTTTTTTTAAGCCGGCAAGAATAAGCTAATTGATGCCAACAAATTCTGTTTAAAACAATTATCAAAATGAAGGGGAAAGAGAAAGAGATAAGGGTAGGCACATGCCCAGATGCGTCAAGTTGGTCTACCTGGGCTCCTCCAGCTTAAGTTAGCCACCGTTACTTTTAGAATGTGCTTCTTACTTAAAACAATATTTTTTCCTACCTCGGCTCCTTATTTACTGCAATCAAACGGCTGAATCCAATATTAGTATTTTATTTCTAGGCCCTCCCGTTAACCAGGCTGAAAAAGTTTTTTTTTCAGTTTTGTCTCTCTCAAATTCACAACAAATAGTTTATAGGTCATTAGATTGACCCCCAAGCGTTAGAATATAATTTAGGAAGATAATATGATTTAGGAAGGAGACTTAACAATTTTTTTTTTTGGGGGGGGGTCACCCCTCCCTTGAGTCCATGCTTGAGTGAAGGTAGTAATAAAGTACTTCGGAGGGCTTAAAATTATCTATTTCTGATAACTATATATACTCTACTGCTGTGGTAAGTTTCATAGACATATTTCAACACACCATACAGGACACTCACAGGGAGGATACTTTTAGAGGGAAGTCTCTGCCCCAATACCTAATGATTTTCAAGATTTTTGTCATAATTCTCAGTATTTTTAATACAGCTCATATATTTACCCTTTGTCCGAATTATCTCCCCCCTGAGATATCTTCCCTTTCGTCCCTCCAACCCAAGAGAATCATCCATAGGTGCCTGAGCTATGTAGTGGGGAATTAGATTTTTAGTCCAGCTATATATTACGCTGAATTATGAAACGTTTTGATAATCAAACTTATAAGTGACCTGTGCCGTCGCTTTCAAGAAAGCAAGTCAATTCGTCACTTGGCTCTCCTCTTAAACATAAAAAGTTAATTTCAAGAAACCGTTGTTTTTACTAGTGATGATTTTAAAAAATGGATGATTTTAAACCGCACATACAGGTATAGTGGCCTTTACCCCTGAACGTCCTCCAAAAATATAAAGATTTCATCCTTAAGTTTCAGTTTTACCCTTTCTTCGTTTTGATCCCCCTCCAGCTCCCTCCAAAAAAGGATGTCTCCTGTTAGAAATACATTTTTGTATTTGTACCTGAACTGTTTCTACTTGCGATATTTAATACATATGAATTAATTGTAAGTTAGATATGGCTCTTTTATGCATTGTTAAGGTCTTTTGACTCCATGAACTTCGGTTCTGCGAAATTTCTTCCCAAAAACCTAGCAAATTTAACGAAGAATATTTCTTACAAACAACACTCTGCTGTAATTTTTCTGTCAAAAGGTGGAATTTTTTTAAAATATGGAATTCGATTAATATTAACACCAAATTAAATAAAAATGACCTCTTTTCTAACTGTGCTGCCGGAGCAACACTTTGACTCTATCCTATTTTTTCTTACGTCACCGTTTTGGTCTATCGAAAGAAAGGTGCAAGAGTCTAACCACCATAGTTTTTATGGAAATTTTGGACCTCTGACCGGATTGATGGATATGAGGTTATATTTTAGAAAGCTGTGCATAATTTTTGTCTGGAGTAAAAAAAAAGGTGGTTTTCGCGTATTCTTGAGCCAGAGCCTACAGTGCGACATTGAGTTTGAGTTTTTTGTATAGTCTGTGTCACAGAAGACTCCCTGAAGGTATTCCTCTAAGCATCTGTTTCTTTGAACCATGTTCAAGCAATCAGCAGTTTCAAATTAAAGTTTGGCTAAAACCTAAAAGTGGTTAAGATGTGCATGATAAAATGTGTAATAAATAAGATGTGCCCTGGTTCGTTTGCCAAAATATTTTTACAGAATACTAAATAGAAAAATTTATAGATTTGAAAAAAAGCATTTTCCCATGGATCTGAAAGTACTGCCATCTACTTTTAAAAGCTATCTATTTTCAATTTAGTTTATATTTTTCTATTTTATTTCTTGTGTTAGAAGAATGATATCAAATGTGCCTCTTATGTTTGAGTATTCATTTTATTCTTAAAAAAAAGTTGGATGTTTTGCTTTGACCTTTCTTAGTAGCAATATTAGAAAGTTGACACACAGCTGCAATATTAACTTTTGAACTGAAAGAGATAATGTACAATTTCCTTTTTAGAATATATCAGTACTCTTTCAAGAGATGATGAATTTGAATTGGATTATGGTGTTGGTACAAATTTTGTTCATGAGGCCCGCAATTTAAAAAGTTTCGGGAGGCACGCAACTTTTTTGTCGTCGTAGGCAGCGGAAATAAATTGGATAATGACTGTGCTAAAAAGTGAGCTAAGTCGTGATTCATTGTAAAAAGTGGGTACTTAGTCCTTTTGTCAACCTTTCCCACCCACCCTTCCCCCCTTCAACTTTTTGACAAGAGAATTTTGCCCTTTGTTAGATGTGGTGTCATGCAGGGATTTTCAATCTATATACTTAGGACCATAAAGTGGATCCGTGGTCCTTCCACGGAAAATAAGTTGTACAATAGTTTTATTTCTGGGGAAAAGGCAAGCCCTTCTTTTCTTAGGTGCATGTTGTGAAGTGAAATAGGTGAAGATCAGTTGAGTCTAGAGCTTAGAAGGACCAAAGAAAACAAAGAAACATAACAATTAATGTAATTTAGCTTATAGATACTTTAGCCGCTATTGCATAATTACACTTTCATGGCTTATTTATTATCCTTGCGCAACTGACTCGAAAGTACATCTGTATAAAAAATAAAAATGGAAACTATTGAACTCAATCTAAATAAAGGTACAAGCTGTTACTGGATTCTGGTTAATTTTACTCGAATGACTTGAAAAAACTAACTGACGTTCTTAGCTAAGCTTACACCTTATTTTTTTTTTCTTTTTCATGATTTAGCAGAGTATTACTAATAAGCGGTTGTTCCACTTTCCTAGCTAAAATAGTAAGCGCACAATTTTATACTGTTTTCTTAGGATTTTAACTCCCCCTCTCAAATTTTTGTCTGACTCGTAAAAACATAACAAAAATTCATTTAAACAAGTTTTTGATCCTTGCATTTCCAAGAATAGTAAAAAAAATTTAACCTAGCTTCTTTCCGCCAATTAAAAAATAAATGTATCCATTTAATATAGTAAGATCCTTATAATTTCTAGCCATTTTTCATAAAAAAGATTCGGAACTGGGAATCGAACCCGGTGTCCTAGCAAAATTAGCCAGCACCCAATTTTACCAATAATGGCGTTTCCGTGACCTAACAAAAAAATTGTTGGCTAACATTTTTAATGATCAATTCGTTGAAGGGAAAATTGTTGGTCCTGCCTGTACTGTTGGAGCATGGTAGATGCTGCAGGGTACATAAACAATTGAGGGTTATCACACCATTTGTTCAGGATTAATATTAAATTATTCATGTTTTCTCTTCTTAAGAAACAGTGTTGTCTCACTGGCATTCTCAGGCAAACCACCCATAAGTAATACTACTTACTTGCACCCACAATTAATTAATAGCAATTACTGAGACGAATGGCATATTATCAAGTAATTAATGCAACTGATTCTTCCCTTGAAGCCCCATGGACAGTGAAAATGCAATCTGATTGTTTGAATTGGTTAAGCGGAACCATACACAAGCATGTATATCTTAAAAGATTACGAAAAATCAGCAAATTCAATCTTTTATGAAAAAAAACTTCCGTATGCAGTTATTGGTTTTAGCGGGTGTTAAATTAAAAAAAAAAGAAACGTGGGTTAAAAACAATCATAAATTAAGCTAAAAACACATGTTCACAAACAGTTTAAGTGTATGTGGCTTTCCTTCGAAGCTGTTTCCTTCGAATCAATAGATTGTTAATATTTGAAATTTTACGGACGAAAAGCATAGTCAAACTTAACTAATTTGTTTTGGTGATTTATTTTCAAAGTGGTGACGCCGACGAAATGTGGTACTGTCATACAAAATTCATAATTTTGAAACAAAAAAAAATCTAAGGAAATAGTTGTCCTTAATCAAACAGTTCGTGGTAACGAACTTTAAGTTCGTTACCCCGTTCAATAGTAAGTTCGTTCGTTACCATAGTTCAATGTGAGTTCGTTACCCGGCTCAATAGTAAACGAAACTCTAAAAAACGGGATTTTGATACCAATAGATATATCAAAGGGAATCGGCTTTTTATGCTGATTTCAAATATATAAATTTCATTAAGTTGGGTAGTCATTGATGGGTAGTCTTACCCATCAAAGGTTACAAGCCTGAGAAAATTTTCCTGATTTTTGAAAAAAGGGGAAAACAGCCCCTAAAAGTCAAGTGATCTCAATGAAAACCACATCATCAGATGCAGCGTATCAGAGACCCGTACTGTTTAGGTTTTAAGCTCTTATCTGCAAAAACATGGAATTTGTATTTTTTGCCAGAAGAAAGATCACAGATGCGTGTTTATTTGTTTGTTTGCTTTTCTTTCCCTGGGGTGATTGCATCGACCCAGTCGTCCTAAAACATCGGTAGAGGGCTCATTCGAACCGAAATTAAATTTTTTATTGCCCTTTTTAAGTAACCAAAAAAACCGGTGGGCAACTAGGCCCCCACCCCCGCCCTTTTTTCCCAAAATCGTCATATAAAAATTTTGAGATAGTAATTTTGTTCATCATAGTTGAAAGGCCCCATAACTATGCCTTTGGGTATAACATGAAACCCCCACAGCCCGAGGGGAAAGGTCTTTAATTTGCAAAATGTGGCCGTTGTTAGTGCATGTTATTGGGATGTAGGCATACATTTTTGGATGTGGGAGGGGGGACATATTTTCTTCTGGGGCTTTCCACAGGGGTGTTTTCCATGAGGGGGAAGTTTCCAGGGAGTAAACTTGTCAAGGGAAATTATACACTGGGGGAATTTGCCAGAATTCTTATACAAAATTCTTTTTATATGTCTCGCTTTCTCTTTTCCGTCTAAATTTAACGTGGTTATGAGTAATGGTCCGGGATAAATTTTCACCGGGATTGAATTGTCTAGATGATATGTCCGTGGGAAGGGGGTTTCTCCGTGGAGGTGGTGCCAGATTTCCTGGCATTATTTAAAAAATGATCAGAAATTAAATAAAAACAAAACAAGTTTTTTCAATTGAAAGTAAGGAACAACATTAAAATTTAAAACGACAGAAATTATTACGTATATAAAGGGGGTTGCCCCCACGCAAAACCACGCTCTTTATGCTAAAGTTTGGATTTTGTCCCAATTTTTTAATAATGACTCCTGAAACACAAGGTCGTTTAATTAAAACAATAATACGCTTTTTTAAAAGTACTAAAAACTTTAGCGTAAAGAGCGAGGTATTGAGGAGGGGGCAACCCCCTTGATATATGAAATAATTTCTGTTCGTTTTAAGTTTTAATGTTGCTCCTCACTTTCAGTTGAAACAAACTTGTTTTTGGCTTGTCTTATCGCAAGACTTACTTAATGTTGTCGTATTGCAAGACTGGGCTTAATTTTGTAGCAGGTAGTTGAAAACAGAAAAAATGTCAGTTTTAAATTAAGAACTTGAGTTTAAAATTTTAGTTTTGTCTATCTGGTGGAAATTCAGAATTGGTATCATGACTTAAGCACGTTTTACTAAGTCTTTTTCTTGATTTTAAAAGTAACTAGGCTTTAAGAAAAGTTTAGCAAAGTTTGGCTATTTATTGCCACGGCGAATGTAAGCTTGTAATAAATTTAAAGTTTTTCGTTAGCCTCTAAACAAATCTAAAGATTTTTGTCAGCTTTAAAAGCTTCTAACAGTTTTCTAACAAATCTTAAGAAAGAACTGATAGAAAGTATTCCATTGAATTTATTGATCCGTTTATTGATGCATGTACGGTCACTGATAGCTCTATAGTTACTTAGAAAATCAAGAAAAAGACTGGTAAAACCAGCGTAAGTAAAAAAAAAACAATACAAAATTTTCACAAAAAATTCAAAACAATACAAAAAATTCATAGGATGGACAATAAGTGGACAAAATCAAGTACACTGAGTGAAGGAAGTTTGTATGCATCCACATTTGAAGTTATGCACGTTTTAAGATGTCACATTTCAGGCCAGGCTTAGGTGATTGGTAAAGAAAATTTTGAACAGCACTATGTTTGACTTCAAATGCAATCTGGGCTAAAAGTAGATAGGGCAAAGCTGCACGTATTTTTAACTGAGAATTCGATTTGTGGAATGTCCACAATCCAATGGAAGTTGCTTGCAGCACTTAATTTTACTTTTGCTTGTTGGTAGATCCCAGCCATGACCAATGTAGAGGAACCAACCAGAAAATTTTACAGCCAATGCTCTAAAACCTCACCAATGGTGAGCCAATGCTCACCAATGTAGGGGAACCAACCAGAAAACCTTACAGCCAATGCTCTAAAATCCCACCAATGGTGAACCAATGCTCACCAATGTAGAGGAACCAACCAGGAAATTTTACAGCCAATGCTCTAAAACCTGTGACAATCCATAATCGTAAGAGGTACCGGAGTGGGTTTGGAAGGAGATTCAAGTGCCTCTTCTAACATACAGAAGACTCCATATGGCTGACGCCCATCTTTTGTGATCTTATGCTAGCTCTTCGGTAGACCGGAGTCACTAGCTATCCAATCTTCAGCAAAATCTCTGAAGTCCGCCAATGGGCTCTAGTTCATTCTGAGAATCGACCACTAGTTCTTCAATTGATGACCTAATCAGCTATGCCAGTGTAGCAAAGGGGCAGCTAGAAGCCCTTGCTTGATAATGTGGTCGTTGAGTCTTTTTAGAACATGGCTGAGCCATTGCAGTCCTCTCTGTTTGACAATCGTGGTGGTGAGCTCAATGTTACAGCAGTGGCGACATAGATCAATATTTGAGAGTTTGTTGATCCATTGTATGCTTAGGTTTTTTTTAGACAGTGGCGGTCAAATATTATATTATATATCATGGAGATGAGATACCTTTAATGGCCAAGCCTGATTGTAGTCGGGTTAGAGATATAAAAAGCTTGGTGTCCATGTAAGGTGGCGTGAATTATATTCTTGGTTTTAATTAATGTAAAAGGTCAGTCATTTGAGCCAAAGTTTTCTTTTCGTAGCATTCTTTGAGCTACGTATAAACATAATAAGGTTCTACGTTGTAATTTGTAGAGAAGTTCAAACTGAACAAATGTCCCTTGCTAAATTGTCAATAAATTTGAATTATACAACGTTAAAAAGTTTGAGGATTATTATATTCTTTTAGGAAAATCGATGGAAAAAGTGTGGAATATCGTTTGATTTGATGGGATATGTCATGGATTCATCCTGGTGCAAATACAATGTCATTGTATCTATTTATCGTAATGATGGAACAGTAGCAATTGCACATGGTGGTATCGAAGTTGGACAGGGGATCAACACAAAGGTGAGTTTTAAGGAAGAATCTCTTGTGTATACTTGTATTATCATTGAGTTATCCATATTTAATTGTTTTCCTAATATTCTATCCCACGTAATCTATTAGAATAGAAATATTGATTTGCAACAACATTACAAATATCTATTTTGGATACTAATGAGTTACATCTGGCAAATACATCTCCTTGAATACAACAACAAAATGTCAAAGGAATCTTAGGAATATTTGTAACTTTCTCTATTGCAAAGAGCTGATCGGAAAAATCTTGGATTGATCGGGTTTTTGATTTATTTAAAAATTAAGAGTGAAGACTGTAATTGTTTTACTACATTTATAAGAGGATTTATATGGTTTAATTTTCTGTGTGCATCCCTACCCTCCATTCCTCCGTCCTGCTGTTTGCCAAGCCACTACGCCAAACTCGCAGAAACACGGTTTTCCCAGTGCCTACTAGAGGAGACAATCCGCTCTGAGTACTTGAAGAGCAGCTTTTTAAGACTGTACTTCTTCATTTTGAGTGGAGATGATCCCTCACGAGGGAGGCTATTCCCTAAAACCTATTTTTCGATTCTTTAAAAGGAAGGTCAGCAGACACGATTCCAAAGAACAACCTTGGTAAAAGGTTAACTAGTGGCGTATCAGGTACTAATTTTTAAATGGCCTGGAACCATGAAAGGTGTCAATAAAAACAATTGCTTGTTTTTTATTTATTAAATTGTGATCAGGTTAATTGACGTGTACTATTAGACATTTTAAGACCAGCTTTATGAAATACTACCCCTGGCTGTTAAAAAAAATATATATAGACAAATAATGTGCTGGGTTTTATATCAGAAACAACATTGTAGCGTCGCCTATATAAAAGACTGATAAAACTTCAATTGATTTTATTTTTCAGAGCTACTTCACATGAAAATGGTGGTCGTATAAATTTCAGAAGGGACTCATTAGATTTGAAATTGGAATTTCTAGTGGCCTTTTAAGATTCAAAAGTGATCACAGGGCAACCAGCCCCCCTCCCACGCCCGTTTTAGCTTTTATTGCTGCAATTTTTGTAAGACGATGTGTAGTACTGAAGATAACATAAAAATAATAAAATACAATAATATTTCGTATATCAACAATAATTTATTTGCTAAGACTAATTTTAATGGACAAAATACAGATTATTGACTTGCAAATTTACTGTCGTTAAGATTCATTGATACAAATGACCTCCGCAATGTTTCAAAACATCATACTGTAAATAAAAAAGAACAACATATAATGATACAAAATACTAATAGAAAACAAAATTTTAAAATAGTTTATAAAATGAAGATGTTTAAAAGAAATATGAACTGTAATAAAGATATGCAATAAATAAATGAAATTTTTCTGAAGAATTTGTTTGGACTGTACATCCTGTTGTTTATCAAATGAAAATATTTTAAGTGAAGATATTTCCTTTCAATAATTAACTTCTTCCAATATCGTTAATATAACTTTCCCAATTTATCGTTACATCTTTTAATTTTTCAATTTAATTTTAGTTCGGTCTTTAGAATAGATTACATATAATAAACGCTTATAGAGGCAGGGGCGTCGTTTGGGGGTGGCACGGGGGGGGGGCAGTTGCCCCCCAATAATGTGGAGAAAAAAATATTATATGTCCCATGCCCTTTGACTATCCAGATATGGACCCCTCTTGCCCCTCCAATAAAAATGCTGGAGATTCGCCCCTGTACAGAGGTAATCCCCGGGTTTTCTTATTTGCTGTTTTGAGACTCAAATTGGTCTTTTCTGTCACTACGGGATTTATTATCTAGTCTAGCACAAAGGGTTCCCCCCTTTGTTTCACTTGTAGGCATTCTTTTGCTGCGTCACATCTCCTCATGTCACGAGGAGGCTTTGGACACGCGTAACAAGTTTCTATGACACGGTTTTCCCCAATATCTGGTACTAATCTAGTCTTATAAATATTCATTTTCTAAATCCCAGAAATCCTTTTATATCATAAATGATGAAGTCAAGTCCACACGCTTCTGCTCTGTTTTGGAGGGCTTGGAGGGGGTAGGGATAAAGGAGGGTATTTTCTCCCCCTAGATTAATTTTCCCCTTTTAGATTTTGAAAAATACCTTTTAGGAGATGCTTTCATGGAAAAACGCTTTTTATATTGTTTTCACTTATAAGATAGAAAAAAAACAAGAAACTGCCCCCCCCCCCCCCAGACTTTGAAAATATGTTTTTTGCCCCCTTATAAATTTTGTGAATTAATGTCGCTGCCTGTATTTGAATTTGATTTATATCATGAAATTCCTTGCACCTTCTCATTTCCTTGGCATAACCTTCCTTTGGCGGAGACCGCAGCGCTATCTACTCATTAATTACGCAGAATCCTAAACATTCTCTTTAGCATAGTTAAATTCAATCACAAACTGCTTTATGGAAAGATCAATTGAAGGGTACTAGTATGTATTATGAAAAAATGTTTCAACAAGCCAAAAACATCCACAACATGAAAAAAATACAATAACTTTTGGAGTTTAACGTGACTTGTCACCTATTCTATTGTTTCTTCTTTATTTATTTAAAAATATATCCCATTCAACTACCCTCGTGTTTGAGCAGCTTTTCTTAAATGATTTTGACAAAATTCAAACTTTATCGTAAAGAACGAGGGTTGAGGATGTGGCAGCTCCCCTCATATACGGAATAATCTTTGTTCATTTTTAAGTTTGTATGTTGCTCCTTACTTTTAGTTAAAAAATGTGTTTTTTTTTATTTGATTTCTGACCATTTTCTAAATCATGCCAAGATTTATAAATCTTTCCCTCCCGTCCCCCGTGTAAAAATTTTTCCTCAGAAACTGCCACCCCCGCAGAAAATTCTTATGGCAAATCCCCTTCCTCCAATATCTCCCCCCCCCCCAAAAAAAAAGAAAACTGTATATTTCTCAGTAAAAGGTACTATATGTGAACAATGGGCAAATTGTGTAGCTTACAGCCCGTTGCCAAAAGACTTTTTTTTTGGGGGGGGGGGGGGCGTAATCCCATCCCTAAAGGCATAGTTGCTGGACCTTTCATCTGTGCTGAATGAAATGGCTATCTCAAAATATTGATCGGATGTCTTTGGGTAAAAATACGGGGGGTGGGGCTAATTGCCCTCCGTATTTTCTAGTCACTTAAATAGGACACTAGAACTTTTGATTTCCGTTCGAATGAGCCCTCTCCTGATCTTTTAGAACCATACTATTAAACCCAGGTAAAAGAAAAAGAATTCAACAAATAAACACGCATCCGTGATTTTTCTTCTACCAAAAAACACAAAATTCACATTTTTGTAAGTTGAGCTTGAAACTTCTACAGGAGTCTTCTCTGATATTCCGAATCTGATGGCATAATTTTCATTAAGACCGTTTGACTTTTTGGGGTGTCCCCCCTTCCATTTTTGAAATCATGCAAGTTTTCTCAGGCTCACTGCCTTTGATGGTTAACATTAAACTTAATGAATTTTATGTGTTTGGAATCAGCATAAAACCCAAGTCTTTTGATGTATTAATTGTTGTCAAAATTTAGTTTTTAAAGTTTTATTGCTACCGGGCCGAGTCACTCCTTACTTACAGTGCACTATCACGAAATATTTGAAATGCTTTTATTGAAGTTCACCTGTCTAGGTGATCAGAGATAAAAAAAAAAAAAAATAAAATATGCTGACCTGTTTACAGGTATTTAGCCGAAACAAGTAATGCTTATAGCTACTGAAAAGTGATAAATGTAGTTTCGGCATGAAGTTTACCAAAGAAAATTTAGTACTAAGTATCAGATCTTTAGGATGAAATATGAAGAGATTTAATTTTTATGTTGAAAGATTTACAAAACGCTAAAAAGATAAAAAAAATAATCAAAATTCAAAAATTCAATAACGATGCTTCAATTGGAATTAAAAGCAAAATAATTTTTTTCCTTGCAATCCGAAAAAAATTGGATTTCTACTTTTAAGGAAGAATGCGTTTCCTTCTTCTTCTTCCTAATAAAGTAGAAGATCCACTAGTAGCAAGTGCTTTCATCTCTTTAGTTATCTTGCTGTGACCCTGGTTCCTATTTGTGGGTAAACTCGCTAAGAAAATCTGCCATCAAATACTGTAAACAATAAATGGAACTCAGTAAATCAGTCAAATTCATGGGGAGGAAGGCAAGAATTCATTATCATTTTTGCATGAGACAGTCCTGACGCAATTTATAACTATTGATAGACAAATATTCTGCGTCTTGACCGTCCCACGACTTTATATTTAGTCTGACAAAATTCCAATCTATCCTGCTATTTGCGAATTTGTTTTTTACTTTTAAGAGCACTTGAAGATTAATAATTTTACAAACATGTTTGTATTTAATATTTTTACCCATGCCTTTATTTTTAGTCTCATAAAATTTCAATCTTTCTTGTTAACAGTGAAATTTTTTCTACTTTTAAGAGCACTTGATGATGAATAAATTAGTAAAAATCTTTTTATTTAATATTTTTACCCACGCCGTTATTTTTGGTATGATGAATATTATTTTTACCTTCTAACAGCGAATTTGTTTTTTACTTTTAAGATCACTTGAAGATGAATAATTTCATAAACATATTTTTATTTAATATTTTTACCTTCATACGTAGATCGAAAGGCTGGAGAAAAAACCAAAATGAACAATTGCCACTTTAGATCCTGTTTCTCACTGGGGTGTTGCCGTTGACAATCAAAAATCACAAGCTACATATGTCCAACTTTTAGTTTTTGTTACAATTACATATTGGGTATAGAGCTTCAAGGGATATAAGGCAGCCATTTCATAGGAAATTAAATAATTTGAAAAAAAATAGAATCGGTCAACTGTGCTGTATCTTAAGCTTACCCTCCCTCCCATACAAGCAATTATTCCTTGCCGAAAATTTTGTTTGTTTTTTGAAATGATATATATATATATGTATATATGTATATGTATATATATACTATATTATATATATATATATATATATATATATATATATATATATATATATATATATATATATATATATATATATATATATATATATATATATATATATATATATATGTATATAACATAGCGTAGGGTTTCCCTTTACTGTTTAAGATTGATCTCATTTGGAATTCAAAGTTTCAACATTATATATATATTTTATATATATATATATATATATATATATATATATATATATATATATATATATATATATATATATATATATATATATATATATATATATATATATATATATATATATATATATATATATATATATATGTATATAACATAGCGTAGGGTTTCCCTTTACTGTTTAAGATTGATCTCATTTGGAATTCAAAGTTTCAACATTGTTTCATTTGCTTATCTAATTTTAGGTGGCGCAAGTAGCTGCAAAAGAGCTAGGAATTTCTGTTGATATGATTTCAGTTAAGCCAACGAATACCTTAACCAACCCCAATAGTGCACCTACTGGAGGAAGTACTACTAGTGATGCTAATTGTTGGGTGAGCGAATATCAATATTTACTGCTCCTTCTTCCATGACTTCTAAACTTATAACTTAGGTTTTAGTTAGGCTGCTTCCAGGATTTCAGTATATTTTAAGTATAGATAATTTTTTTTTTCTATTTAAACAGAATTAAAAGTTTTTCTACTTGAAGGAAAATCTTAGGAACTGAATTTGCAATGAAAATTAGGGCCCGGAAAGATAATTTCAAGCCCACACTTCGAGTTTTTACATTAACATAAATTACATCCGGCTTTATTATAACCTTTTATTTATAATATATTATAATATAAAAACCTTGTGAATAATGTTGTTCGGTCTCCCCTGGCAGTAAAACCATCTAGGTCTACTGTCAGTAGTTCAATGTATTTTTTATTTTATCCAGATAATTGTAACAAAAACAAAATATGGCAGGAGTAATTGATGATATACCACAAGTCTTGATAATTAAATGTCTCTCAGCTGCATGGGAATAACCCATAGTGTTGCAGCATACTATTCTTTTTCATCCGTTTTTTTAACGTCTTATATCTTTTCTGATGTCTTGTTTACGTCAGATTTTATTCAAATTTTACGAGAACTGTCTAGGAATAGACGTATTTTGAATTCTGAAAAGTGTCCGGAATGTGTAAAACCGATTTTAGAATGAAATAAAAAAAATTCTCTTGTTAAAGAATAAAAATTGATAATGAAAGTTTTGTTAAAAGGATTGTATTTGTAATTCATTTAACATTCCGCCATCAATTCAGTTATCAAATTGACTCGTATCTATTTGCTGAACCGAATACAAACGTTTTATTTGCTTGAATTTGCTGCGCTTGTAAGTAAATTAAATTTAAAAAAGCAAGTTGTTTTTAACTGAAAGTAAGGAGCGACATTAAAACTTAAAACGAACAGAAATTATTCTGTATATGAAAGGGGCTGTCCCCCCCTCAACGCCTCGCTCTTTACGCTAAAGTTTGACTCTGTCTCACGACTTTATTTTTAAAAACAATAAAAAACTAGCGGAAAGAACAAGGCATTGAGGAGGGGATAGCCCCTTTCATATACAGAATAATTTCTGTTCTTTTTAAGTCGCTCCTAACTTTCAGTTAAAAAAAGAATTGTTTTTTATTTAATTTCTGAACGTTTTTGAATTAATACAGGTTTTGATTTTGGCTCACCTTATATGAATAATTAAAACAAAATTTGTACATTAATTTTACTTTTTTTGGGCTAAATGGCTTTCTCTAAGGTTGTTTAATTTTGTTTATTAACGTTTTTGTTAATGATAAATTTACGTAACTTACGAATTAACTTACGTAAAAAACTTCTATATTCGTATAATTTTGTTACGTATATTAGAGGGTTGGTCCCCTAGTCAATACCTCGCTCTTTACGTTAAAGTTCGAATTTTATCCAATTGTTTAAGAATGACCCCTTAATAACAAAGGCCGTTAATTAGAATAAATAGCTCTTATGAAATTACTAAGAAAACTTTAGCGTAAAGAGCGATGTATTGACTAGGGGGTGAACCCAATCATATACGTAATAGTTTCTATTTGTTTTAAGTTTTGATGTGGAAAAGTTTTCAGTTGAAAACTTTTTTATTTAATTTCTGATCGTTTTTTTTTAAAATTATGCTGGGAAATTCGCCGCCCCCTTCATAGCAACTTCCCTTCCCCCATGAAAACTTCCTCCATGGAAAGATCCTCCCATGTAACCCCCGGCCCACCCATCAACACTACCAGAAAAAATCTCCCCTGAAAAAGTATGTATACTTCCCAATAACCAAAACTATATGTAAACATTGGACAAAATGCATAACTTGCAGCCCTTCCCCGGGGACTGATGGGGATTAAGTTATCTTCAAAGACATAGGTTTTGTATTTTAGACCATACTGAACAAAATGGCTATCTACAAATTTTGATCGGGTGACATTGGGAAATAAATGAGCTTGGGAAAGGGCCTAGTTGCCCTCCATTTTTGTCACTTAAAAAGGGCACTAGAACTTTTAATTTACATTCTAATGAGCCCTCCCACGATTCTTTTCTATATTGCCAAGTTAAGGCCTGCCTAGTCGCCTCTTAACTATAGCCCTTAGGAAGTTTCGAATGTTTACCTGTTCGCATACTTACTAGAAGTAGTGATTAAACTTTGTTTCTTATTACACAACTGCTTGTGTAATTTTTCTGCTCTACGATTGTTTTTTCTGCTCTATCCTTACTTTTTAAAGCGATTTTCTCTTCCTAATTTACTTGTCTTTAGTTAATTTCCTTCATTAGTATTTCTTTGTTCACTCAATTATAATTCTTTTTTATTTATTTTCTTATTATTAGCTATTTTGCTTTGTCCTTTTCTTTATGTGTGTCTATTATTTATCCTTTTCTTTGTGTTTTATTATTATTTTTCTGGGCCGGATTACTATGGCTTAGAATTTAGTTCTAACCGTAAGGCCATAGCCAGGGGGGTCGCAAGGTTTGAACCCCTCCCCCACGTTACAATAATGCAAATAAATAGATTTTTGATGCATTAGAAAAAAAATATGAAATAATACCCCTCCCCCGATGAGAAAAAAATCCTGAATTCACCCTTGTCGAATCGTATACTCATTTGGTAGCTTCTGAAATTGTTTGTTCGCCCGACTGATAAAAGGCAAGCATCCGTTTATGCTTAAAAATCTACCAATATTTACTATTGAAGGTGGATATAACTTTATTTGGTATTGGATATAACTTTTTTTACTTTATGGGCGTCCATAGGCTGAATTTTAGCGGGTGGGGGGGGGGCTTACCTGGTCTAATCGACACTTCTAATGCTGTATAATAGAAATCTCAAAACAAAATATCATAGGCAGCATGATAGTGCTGCCTAAGTAAAGAGCGATGTAGGTATAGTATATTGTTTTTTTTTTAGACCAGGGCACTTCTTATAGGAAGAAATGTCATAGAAATAGAAACTTCAATAAGAGCTCATGGAGGGCAACCAGCCCCCCCCCGTCAATAATTTCCCCGAACACATTTAATCAAAATTTTTGGATAACGATCTTGTTCTGCGTAGTTTGAAGGTCAGGAAACTATGACTTTGAGGATGACACCCCCCCCACAATCCTCAGGGCAAGGTTTGTAACTTATGCCCTGGGGGTATAAGGTTTTTCTTATAGAAAGGGTGGTCGTATAAACCTAGGAAGTGGCTCATTTTATTCCTAATCAAAAGTTCTACTGGCCTTTTTAACAGTCAAAAGTGATTGGAGGTCAATCGCCCCCCTCCCCTATATCAATCATTTCCCCAAATACATCTAATAAGAATTTTTGAGACATCCATTTTGTTCAGCGTAGTTGAAAGGTCCAGAAATTATGTCTTTGATGATAACCCCCCCCCATAGCCCTCAGGGCAAGGGTTGTAAGTTTCACCCTGGGGGCAGATAAGGTTTTATAGAAACGGCGACCGTATAAACTTCGAAGCGGCCTCATTGGTTTTGTAATCAGAATTTATAGCAAGGGCGGATCCGGGATTTTTTTTTCGGGGGGGGGGGGTTACTAATTTTTTACTCAGTTTTCGACTAATTTTACTGATTTTTACCTAGGTTTTACTAATTTTCGACTTATTTTCGACTCGGTGGGGGGGGGGTTCAAACCGGGTAACCCCCTCCCCTGGATACGGCCTTGATTTATAGCACTCTTTTTAAGAGTTAAAGTGATCAGAGGGTAGATACCCCCCCCCCCCCATACACACACGTCGTATTTTCCCGAAACTTATCCGATACAAATTTTAAGATGGCCATTTGTTGTCGTAGAAACTTCGAAAAGGGCTCATTCGGTTGTAAATTGAAAGGTGCCCTCTTTAATAGTTAAAAGTGATTGGAGGGCAACCCCCCCCCCCTGACGTGCATCATTTCCCTAAGAACATCCACTCAAAATTTTGAGACAGTTATTTTGTTTGACGTAGTTTAAAAGTCTAGAAATTATGTCTTTGAGGATGACACCCCCTCAGTCCTCAGGGTAAGGGTTGTAAGCTATGCCCCGAGGGCATATAAGGTTTTTTATGGAAACAGTGGTCGTATAAACTTCGGAGGGGGCTCTTTGGATTGGAAATCGGAAGTTTAAGTGCCATTTATAAGAACCAAAGTTATCGGGGGGCAGCTATACCCCCCCACGTCATATTTTCCCCAAATGGATCAAGTTTAAGTTGTTTTTTTTTCAATCATGCAGACCGCATACTCCTTTTGTTCTAAACAGGGAACACTTAAAGACTATGTAGTTTTACTTTATCTTATGCAGCAGGAGTGCTATATAGGCATCAGCAAGTCAGGGGTCGGCCGACCATCTAGGGTCAAACGAAAAGCATGTTGTCCCCGAATGGAGTGGGAGGATGTCGTAACGAAAGAATTAAGGGACATTTGAACTTCTTGAGAGGGTGTAAAGAGGTAGGCTCTGAATAGATTAGAATGGAGGAGGAGCGTGCTTAGCTGTGTTGGTCTCAGGCGGCTTAGTGTTGCACTGAGTTGTTAGAAGTAGTAGTACAAGCCAGACAAATCAGAACTTTATGATCCGAAGTATTCCGTTTTTAAATTCGCAGTTTACAAACATGAGAAATAGGACAATGTGCAAATACATCAGATATGGGTTTGATATTAGTGGGTTTGATAACGTTTATTATATTTCCTTAGAAAACTTTATGCACTAATTTCCAATAGCGTCGCAACTGATATAGATTGGACATAATGGTGTGAATATGCATTTTTTTAAATTTTAGCCAATATCAGCCTTGTTCTGGCTAGGAAAACTTCAGTTAATATTTCTTATAAATGAAACCACGAATAATGAGCGAAAGGTAAGATGGATGGATCATATTTTACGGAGAATAAACTGCTAAAAATCGGAATTAAATTAAAAGCACGACGTTCTAGAATAGATGGGAAAGAATTACATGAAGCAATTAAAGAGAAGTTGAAACTTTACAAGAAGTGGATAGTTTAGGTGGAGAAGCGGATCTCTGAATAGTTTAGTAGGGACTGTCTATTGAAATCCATATGCCTTTATAGTACGGTGAGTTGTTAGCAGGAGTAGTAAAAGCTTATAAAATAATTCAATATTAAAGGCGAAGCTTTAATTCTGTCCTAAGTTGTTGATTGTATTCATTGAACGCTGTTTAGCAAGTATATTTGCCTTTTTATTTCAGTGAATTGAGAAAATGTATCCTTTATACGAGTTTTTTCCTTATTATTTTATAGGCCGTTGCTGAAGCTTGTAAAGAGCTAATGAGTCGCCTGAATCCTGTCAAACAGAAGCTAGGTAAAGGAGCAAACTGGATTCAATTGGTCAGTCAAGCTTATAACGACAATGTTGACCTTTGCGCAAGGAAATACTTTAATGGAAATGTTGATGTAAAACATCACTTTTACGTGATTGCTGGAATTGTATCAGAAGTTGAGGTTGATGTTCTCACAGGTGAAAGACAGGTAAATTGGTTAACCTTAAAGGTACAGGTAGGTTGACAGGTACGTTGATAGATAATGTTATAGGTACGGTTAACTAAATGTTACAGGTACGGTTTACAGGTAATTCAGTTAACTTTACTGTAAATTGGTTAATGTTAATTTCAACTACAGTAAAGGACATACCTGTACTATTTCTCGACCCTTTTGTGACTTGGGATAAACATTGTCACATTTGTGACATTTGTTTCTGCTTGTGCATTCAGCATGTTTTCTATGTCACCTAAATACCATTAATGATGCATGGGAAAAGCTCCGTGACGCAATCAAAATAAATTGGTACTTTCGCACTAGATGGGCCCCTCTAAAGAAGTCATTTAAGAGATGCTAGATGCTACAGTCAAACGGGCGTTGAAAAACCCGTTTTGATACAAGATGATTCAAGACACCGCTGAGAGAAATACTTTGTCTAGCGTGGTTTTAATTGCGTATACGATATTAAACTGTGTTTTTTTGGAGTTCAGATGGGAAAAAAGGTACCTAGGTTAGGTTAGGTTACGTATTTGATATATGCTATGCTTTGCCCCCCACTCCCCCTAATGTGCATATATGTAGCCCAAATTTGTTGCTAAACTATTATATAGTTATCCTATTTTATTGTATTTCATTAGCATTAACCAAACTTGACTTTTTAGAAAGGCCCATCTAATGCGAAAGTACCAATAAATTTATAGATGTTGCTGCTTTTGAGCATTGAGGATGGCTTAGTTGAGATATTTGCCGAAATATCTACTTTGTTTTTTCGTTTTTTTCACTGGCTTGGTTTCGATTTTTTCTTAATATTTTTTTTTTTTCGTTCTTTGTTTTTCTTTTTTCGAATGTAATGTATAGGCAGCAGTAAGCTCAGAACATATTTTGTTGTCACCTCCCAGTACTTAAACGTATTAGCTTCAACTATTCAGCACCATGTAAATAATTGAGCACCTTGTAATTAAGCAACATACTTAATTTCCTGGGATTTATTTCTAACAGAATTTGGCAAAAAGATTTGCAGTTTACTTCACAAAATTATTCAAACCGTAAGTATATGTTCGCAGTAATCTCAGTTGCCGATTTCTTTAATTTTCGAATATGATATAATTATGTATGAAGGTCTACACATTATTGTATGTATGCTGATAAAATTTACAAATCACATATTTAAATACTGAGTTAAACAATTAAATCTTAGTACAGAAACAATAGAAGAACAATCTCTAAGCCAACAAAAATATTTGCTTGGCCTGAAAGCTTTGTATACCGGTTTCCTTTGGTGTTTTTTTTTTTTTTAGAAAAAGTAGCTAATCGTTTGTGAGAGTGTCAGTAATTTTTTTGGAAACTAATTGAACCAAACAGGCTAAATAATATAAAAAATGTTTATCCTAGGTATTTTATAAGCAGGGCGTCGTTTGGGGGTGGCAAGGGGGCAGTTCCCCCCCCCCCCAATGATGCGGAGAAAAAATATTGTACATCCCATGCCCTTTGAGTATCCAGATATGGACCCCTCTTCCCCGTCCCCCCCCCCCCAATAAAAATGCTGGAGATTCGCCCCTGTTTATAAGCTATGCAAAGGTGCCATAAGTAATACCAGCAGTGCAAAACAGAACTCTCCCGTCCATTAGTACTCCCTATGGGCTTTGTAATTAGTTAATTACTCTATCAGTTGAAGGAATTTCTCATGAATGATAGTTTTAATTTTTCTCAGAAATGTAGAAGACAAATATTTTGTGCTGATTCAAATAACTAGAATAAATATTTAAAAATTCCATAGCTTGCTCAAAGAGTACTCAAGGAGTGTCTAGAATACCTGCCCTTGAGCATTCTAGGAAAATCCTAGCCCTATTTTAGACATTGCTTCATTATAGTGTTAACATTATCCTATTGTTTTTTTAATGTTTTTTACCCATCTATTTATGGGATTAAATCTTAGGTCTGTTTGCGAGTATGGCGTTCATCATATACAATTATTGCTGCGGCTACTTATTGACTGAAATTTTGATAGGCGTGATCTCGGTATGAAGTTTCCCAGCGTACAAATAACAGTTCAACCGGGGAAATTTTTTTTTATTTGACAATGAAACAACAACAAGAGTCTCTGGATATTTCGGTCACATATAAAATGGCCGTCATCAGCAGATAAACTGATGAGCAGATAAGAGTTTATCTGGTGATGACGATTACTGTATATGTACCGAAATATCCAGAGATTTTTGTCAAATAAAATCACTGTCAAATAAAAGGATTTGTCCCTATCGAACTTTGTCCCCATTTGTACGTCATGGAAAGGCAGTGTGGTCTTCGAAAATACCTAAGTCACCGAAGTGACATTTTTTTAGTATAAAGTACGAATAGTAACATGATGAAACAAGGAAAGATATACTTCCGTCTAAGAGATTTACCAAAGGCTGAAAAGAGTGGAACCAAAAAAAAGAAAAATTAATTTTCAAAAAGAAAGTTTATCTCAAAGTTCATTAAGAAACAACGTTTAGCATTTTTCTTTTACGTGGTAAACACAACATTTTTAAGGCTAAAAATAAAAGTTTTTTTTTTTCATGACCACCCCTTAATTTTATTTTTAGAGTACCAAATTTTAATATGTCTGGGTAGTAGGAAGTCTTTGTTAGCATTTGAGTTTTTTTTTCATTATACTTTCTACTGGCCAAGAGACTATTTTCTCGTGCTTCTTAACATATCATTAAATATTATTAGTTTTATAGAATTTTTTTGAATTTTATTAGTTATATAGAATTTTATTTTATCATAAAATTTATTAGTTCTAGCGATTTCATTTTATAGAATTCCATAGAGAGAAGACTATGCGATAAGGTGAAGGGTCGCATGAACACCAAAAATTGACTCACATTCAAATATGTTTGACTTTACGACATTTTGACTTTAAGTTATGGATGATCAGCCAATTAGATAAAAGCAATGTATCTCTTGTGATTACTGAAGAATAACAAGATTTCTCCATTCCAGGTTACCCGAGTTGATATTTGCGAGGACGCGGGAAGGTCCATTAGCCCTAAAATTGACTTGTGTCAAATCGAAGGAGCCCTTGTCATGGGACTTGGAATGTATTTAACTGAAATTGTCAAGAGAGACCCTAACAGCGGCAAACTACTTACTAATGGATCATGGGTAATTTTAATTTAGTATTGTAACTTCTCTCTGAAGAACCACACCTCAAGGGACATGAAAGCTTCACCCAAGATTGATAAAAAACAATCACCCCCCTCCTTCTCCTTATTTTGGAACAATTTACGCAAAATGCAGCTTTTAGTATCCCCCTGAAAATTTTTGGACCTTTTGGTCATTTGTGTCAGACATATACGAAGCTCCCTTTTGGTCATTTGTGTCAGACATATACGAAGCTTATAAAAATTTTCCTAGCTAGATTTACTTACGTTTTATCTTTTGTTTATTAATTTTCCTATAGATTCATGTTTGATTAAAAATTATTATTATTATTATTTCAATAGCGAAAAGAACCATTTACAAAAAGAAAAAAAACAACTAAAATATTTTTAAGGCTTTTTCGAACAGACTTTGGAAAAAGATGCTGTGAACTGGAACCAAGTTTTACCTTAGCACACAATTATTATAATTTCTAATATAAATGATCTCCTATCCAAAGAAGGCTTAGTTCTATCGACTTTGTTCCCAAAGTTTCCGATTTCTTTTTGTATAACCTTTAAGCTTAACATAAATGATGTTCTATCCCTCAGAGGGGTTAGTTTTAGTGATTTTTACTCGAAAAAGTGTAACATTTTCTATTTTATAATGTTTAAGCTTTGCTGTATACTTTTTTC